>NW_026727592.1:0-122970 GCF_029784015.1 Lycium ferocissimum
TAGTCAACTAGAACACAATCAACAATATAGGGATTAAGACTAGTCCAACAAGATTATTCTAACTAATCATTTATTCTTTCGCCTAACGGGATTTAGATAGCATCTCCTCTATAATCCTACCAACCCAACAATTACAAATTTAGCTAATACACCAATAATAACATCAGCAACAACAAACCTAATGATATTCCATCAATAATATATCTAAATCCATCATAATATTCCATCCAAAACAACTCCTAATCCCCAACGCCTTAATACAATTTATACGGTAATTATAACAATGTTTTTAGCACTTTAATCCGTTAGATCAATCGATAATCAAGTTAATAACGTGATAAACAACTGAAACATACCTTTAATGGTCAACAACCACAATATCAACAACTTACAAGTCCACGTTCTGTCTTAAAATGTCTACAACTTTAATTTTTTGTATTTTCCCAAATTCTAAACTTATAATGGCATTTTGGCCTCGTAAAGCTAGATCACCTGAAAACGTATCCTTAAATCATCCTTTTGGAGTGCTTATGCTCATATTTGGCTTAAGTGTCCTTCTTAAGACTTGCTCAACTTCCCATGTAATATTCATATAAATATTCATATGCCCTTTATAAAATCCCAACATGTGGGCCCTACCTTAACTTACGGTTATAAGGCTATTTATCAAGTAACATATTAACCAACTTACACCATGTGGCCTCCAATGTCATCTATATGTTATTATTATACATATATAACAGAATCTTCATCCCTTCTTGCATATCTTTACTTTTTCCTGAGCCCATACTAAGTCGTCTGCAATCTTGGTAACGTAAAATTTTCGGGGGTTTAACACTTCAATTAGAGAAGCTTATGTAGGAGTTATATATTGACGAGGAAAGCATGCTAAGCCTTTGGGTATGAAGTCGGGATGGTATTCTATTAGGTTTGTTGTTGTTGGTTGTGGGCTTGTCACCTTGTTGTGTGATTTGGGTTTGTCGCCTTTTGTCTATGATGTGACTCGTATATGCATTCATCTCTCTTTGCTTATGCCACTTATGATTGAACGGGGAAAGAATCATGAGATTAGGCTTGAACTATGATGTTTGCTTATGATAAGACACTAATGAGACTTTGATTATGATTTCTTGCATTGCATACACTATCATTTCATATGATACATTGATATGAACTGTGACTTGGTACTGATGATGATAAGTGAGATAAAGGAACATCCAAGGTCTTTACCGGATTATATATGAAAAAGATGAGAATTCGTGATCCGAGGTTGTGACCGGAGCGGAATGTGATATACTCGCTGCCTGAGATTTCTTATCGGGATGAGTGAGTACATGGACTTCGCGGGTCCCCCATGGATCATAACTATCGAGACATGGAGGTTTTCTTCTGTAGCATGTGTGTACAGGTTTCGAGGTATTTGGCCAGTGCATTGCATATGCATTTACTCTTACATCCATTATTCAGTGATGATTTGTACTTGTTATTGATGTTGAGATGATTTCACTATTGATTGTTTGCTTACATGTCTACTTGTTGATTCTTTCTTCATATATGTGAACTAATTGTTGTCGGCCTATGATACCTACCAGTACATAGTGTTTGTACTGATGTTACCTTGTTGTACTATTTTCTGAGTGAAGAGTTTGCTATAGGTTCCACTTCAGCACCTCATGAGTGATCTTTTTGAGGATTTTAGTACGAGGTTCCAGGGTGAGCCGTGTTCCTGATCACCAGCCCAGAAAACTCTTCTTTATGAGACAGTATTTCAGACTTTGTTATTTGACATTTCCATACTGATGTATATTTAGTGGCTCTTGTATTGTACTTAAGACCAAATTTTGGGGCATTTGTAGTATTATTCTGCACTTAGTAGTTATGTATATATTGAGACTGCTTTGATATTTCTATTTCTTATTGATATGTGAATGTTGAATAAGGGAAGGGTTCGCTCACCGGAGAGTTTAGCGTGGGTGCCCGCTCGACTCACGAGTTGGGTCATGACAGATCAGAAGCACTTCTTACCAGATGCTTGATATTGTTGTTCTGACATAGTTGATCCCAATCAGCATTAATGACTTTTCCAGATTCTTTTACTTGGTCTCTTATTATTGCACCATGTGAACTTGGACCCACAAAAACCCAGATAAACCATAGCATAGTTATTCATACAGCTAATGTAATCTAAGCTTTTCTAGGCTCTATAAGGTATACCACCCACTTTTTCCTTTAATTCCATGATGACATAAAAGTCTCCCCCAATGTACCATGGACCTTTGATAGTGAGGTTCAAGGATTCAAAGTTGTTCCAAAGATCTTTCTCTCAGCAGTGGTACATTTAGCATACACTGCAGTGACATGTAAATCCTCTGTGTTGTTGTTATGTGGTACACCTCGGAAAAATTTCGAATTTGTTGCCTTGTGAGTAGGCTAACATGAGCTTAAGGTGAATAAGAAGTCCATACGAGATTAAGGAAAGTATTAGATATCTTGAGGTACATACTATAAGATTTTGAAGTTATATGAATACGTGAAATTTAGTTTGTTGAAGGAAGTGAAATGTAAGTCGCGTTCGGAAAGGTTTTCGTTATAATTGAGCTAATATTTATTTGGTAATGTCTTGAGGGGATGCTATAGGGCCTATTGTATGGTTAATGAAGTGTTATATAATATCCAAGAAGGTTCCATGAGGATTGGAAGTCAAAAGAGTCGACGAGAATAAAAATCGGGAATTTCCAGTTGTACGGCCATTTGTACGGACCGTATAAATTATACGGCCCGTATAATGGTCTGTAGATTACTTCCAGAGAAGGGTGATCCCTAGTGATATTATACGGTCCAATTATACGGACCGTATAAATTATACGGCCCATATAATTGGTCGTATACCCGGGTCGGGCCAGAATTTTTATTTCGTTATATATGGGCCTCTTGTTCATTTATTTCATTTCCCACCTTCTCTCCAAGTCTTGAGAGCTCCCAAAACCCTTCTCCCAACATACTTCACTCAAACCCAAGAGATAACAAAGATAAAGAGGCAAGAATCAAGATATCCATGTGATAGAAGTCTTGCTAGGGTTAGTAGACTACAAGAAATTCTTGGGTATTGAAGCTAGGGTTTTCACGTAAGTAGATAGCTGCTCCAAAGCTTGTTCCTATGAGATAAAGAGGTTAGTTTTCATGTTTATTTCATGTTATTAAGAATGCTTGGTTGTAACAAAACTTGGATGAAAGGAGAAATGTAGAGAATGAGTTCTAAATGTGGATTTCATGATGTTTATGAGTAGTAAACTAATTTGAGCTATGATTTTTAGTATGATATGGATATAATCTCATTATGGAAGATAATAATGATGATGAGGAAGTGTTGTATGAAAATGTGCAAAAGTTGGTATGAAGTTGCTAGTATGAGTTGAATATGAGAATGAATATTGAAGACCTAATGGACTATGATTACTTGATTATGATATTGTCGATGTTATTACGGATGTTTGGAAGTTGATGAAATAGGCGAAATGCTGCCTAATTTTTGTTAGATCATGAATTATTCTAGTTTGAATTTAAGAGTATCATTAAGGCTTAACTATGATATGAATCCTTCTAAATGTAGATTGTCCAAGCTTCGACAGGTGAACGTTAATTAGTTAAGAAGACAAAGAGTTATGTAAGGCTAACCCTTCTTTCTTAAGGCATGATCCCATTGTTGCAAACCTTCATGTGAATTTCATATTGTCTTCCAAGATGACTTCATTCCTAGAGTCACTAAAGCTCATGATTCTTGATATTATCACGATACCATTAGTCTCATTCATAGTTGATCCTCCAAGGAATGATATAATGAAAATGATTATGATGACGAAGATGTTGAGGATATATATATATATATATATACACACACACACACACACACACACATATATATATCTAAGTATGACTATTAAGAACACCGAGCTTAGATTGCTGGGTATGATACCAATCGCACGCGCACCACTATGACACTGAGCCTTGGTAGGGCCAGGTATGTATAAAACCGAACCTTATCATGGTCGAGTATGTAAGACACCGAGCCTCTATGGTCGGGTATGATACTACTATATGTATAAATGTATGAAATGGAAGTTTCCCAGTAGAAAGAGGGTAAGTAAATATGATGAACGTCGCTAGAGATACAAATGGCTCTATCCTCTTATGACTCTTCTACCTTGTGTTATTTCTTGTGCTTCTATTATGATGTTGATTATGCTTTAAATACTCAGTACATTATTCGTACTGACGTCCTTTTGTTTGTGGACGCTTCATCATGCTCGCAGGTGGACAGAGAGATAGACTTGATCCTTAGGCTGCTTAGAGGAACTCCATTTGATCCGGAGTTACAGCCGTGGGTACTATTATTTTGTGTATATATGGGCATGGCGGGGTCCTGTCCCGTCTATATGATGTTACATACTCTCTTTAGAGGCTCGTAGATAGTTGTATATAGTTAGATGTCTTTTAGCCTCATCGGCTCATATTTTGTATATGATTTTGTTAGCCTCGTCGGCTTGTGTGTACGGATATGGGCATAGTTATTGATGATGATATAAATGTGTAATTGCCCAATGAGATTAGTATCATTGATGTATAGAAATCATGCGTAGGCCATGTGGCTCACCTAGATGTGAATATGAACGTACAATAAGAGGTGCCCGGGTGGGTTAGCACCGGGTACCCGTCATGGCCCTCCGGTTGGGACGTGACATTATGCCTGAACTTCATAGTGACCTATTGTTCTTCATTGCTAATGGTATCTGCTTGATCCATGAAGAACTAGAAAAGCCATATTTTGCCATTATCATTTGACATACAATTCTGAAACCCTAAGAATCTCTTATATCCTTCTATTTTATTTTTGTTCACTAAAGGCTCCGTAGTGGCAACAAAAACAGCTTTGCTTAAGTTGATCAAATACTTTAACCTGTGATAGCTTTTTTTGACCTTACTCCTCTAATATTCCAAAAAAATGGAACTGATCATTGGAAACTTGAGGAGGTTAGTTGCTTTGAGTTTCTTCCTTTGTAAGATGTAACTATCTTCTCTTTGTGTTTCTTTCCTTGTATCCTTTGTCTACCTCTACCTCTTTCAGTAATAGTTGCATCCCCTTTGAGATGACATTGGCCAGTATCTTCTTCATCAGTCACCTGACATTTTGTTGATCTCTTCGTTATTATAATTTTGTCCAGTTGTATCCCCTTCTGATAATAGTTCATATTCTTCCCTCTGATTATTATATGTATCATCATTCACTCCCTCATTACATTGTTCTTCATCAAGGATATTTGTGGATATTGCCTTATTTATGTTGTTGTCCTTCTCTGTTCCTCCATGTTATTCCTTATTTCTCTCCTTAGTTTGAGTATAATCTTTATGTTCCTTATCAGCGGGAACAGTGCTTCCTTTTCTTTTTCTTTTTCTCCTTTTTCCTTTGTTTGCTTCTACCCCTAGTAGGTGATAAACCATTTGTGTCTAAAACTTCCTTGAGGTGAGTTTGTACATGATCATCTTCCCTTTCCTCATTAAGCCTGATAAGCTCAATAATGTTCTGGCTTTGATCAGTAGTTTCTTTACTAGATTGTGCAATTTGTTCCTCATCTTGTGTCCCACCTAGTTCACCATTCAGCTCTACCAATAGTTAGATACCTTTATGATTATTTATCTCAGTGGGTAGGCTTTCAGATCTTTCCTACTCAAATATAATGTTCTCATTTGCCTCTCTATGTTATTCTTGTTCATCGTCCGCCCTGTTTGGTTGTTGTTCAAGATCCCCAGAGAAGGACTCTCCAATATTAGCCTTGTCCTGTTGAAGTAGTTCAGCATTGTCAACCTTCAAAGTGTTCCTTTGATTATGTTCTTATTTTAACCCCTGATTTATCCTTTCTTCTTCCTCAGGTGATGCTTTCTCAAGCTTTTTCCTTTTGGGCTTTTTGTTAGTTGTCTCCATAGGCATAAGAGGTTTGAAACTGACTTTGATTCTTTTCTTGTACAGCTTCTTTTTCTTGCTTTTCTTCTTCTTTTTATTCAGCCTAGTAGTCACAGTGGGTTTCACATTTTCTTTGATGCTAACACTGTTTTCCTCAGGTGCTAATTTGCTAGGTTCCACTGCACCATCCTTATTAGTCTTAGTTTCATCCTTGCTTTCACCAGTACCCTTCTTATCTTGGTTTTTAGTATCATCATCTTCTTCTTTGTTCTGATTTTGATTCACCCCTTCATTGTTCTCCTTTTCCTCCATCTTCTTATCTTTCACCTTCCTACATTGCAAAATCGAGTGCCCCAATATTCTGCAATGTCTGGAAAATTTAGGAGCACTTTCGTACTCAATCTTCTGATAATACCCTTTGCGTGGATAGGAAACATCTTCAGATCCCACAAATATAGAGGTTAACTTGTTTTTAGTAAAATGCACCTCTATTTTGATTTTAGCCATGCTTGGCCTGGATCTTTTTCAGTAGCAGCATCCATCGTTAGGGGAAACTATTTGCTTCAAATAATTCCATGTGTGGCAATGAAAATGCAATTCCAGTAGTAGAACCCAAACTGGGACTATCGGAGAATCCTCCTCCGACTTGAAGTCCGGTGACCACTTTTCTAGCCACATTACTTGGCCTTCAAATTCAATAAATCGCCTATATCACACCGATTTGAAATTATCTTCATTCGAGAATTCAAAGAAAACAATACGATGATCATAGACACCAATTTGAACCGTACCTCTGAACGCTATTTTCTCAGCAAATCGTGCTCTTAGCTTCTCAATTTGGGGACGAGTTCCAATCAATTTTCCTACAAGCGTAAACTTGCATTCTTCCAGCATATCACCTGTCACGACCCAACCTAGGGCCATGACGAGTGACCGAGCTTAACCTGCCCGATAACCCAACTTATGTTACCTGTACTCAAACATGGCATTCAATAGGGTCTATTTAACTAAGTTTGAAAGCTGTAAATAGAATACCAAAGTCCATCTGTAACTCAAAACATACTTATATGTATGTAACATATCCAAGGCAAGCCAACGAGGCCGCCGATACTTCGTACAACAAAACAATGGCCGGCAAGGCCAAACAAGTACCCATGACACCCACGCTGTCATGAGACTACTAGAAGAGTATGACCGTGCATAAGTATTTGGACGGGGCCGTCGTACCCATAATGTATACAAACAAAATTATACCACAACGTGGAACGAGTCTCCGAAACAAGTGGAGTTGTCTAACTCTCAATGCGACTCCCTAGGTGGATGGATCGTCTAACCGCATCCACGAACTGCGGGCATGAAACGCGACCCCGAAGAAAAGGGGTCGTACGGAATAAGTGCGAATATGTAAGGCAATACCGAATCATAAAACAAGGAAAAGCGTAACGAAGAAGCAAGTTTAGAAAGCAACAGGAGTAACCTAGAACGACACTTTGAACCATATGTCATGGTCCCACACAAATTCTAGCATACACAATATAAATATAGAATATCCTACTCGTAGCGCTTAGGCTAATAACACAATAGTCCGCCGGACGGAAAACTCGGGGGCGTGTTCATGACGGCCCTTTGGGCGGCCGCTTTCGACTTAGCTAGGGGTGGCCCTTTCGACGGCCGCGCCCGGCTTAAGAATATCATAATCTAGCTGATCAGGTGGAACAATAACAATACATATGATATACAGTATGAATATGTAATGAAGTTACAAAACGTTGCACCCCTTTCAGAGTGGTTTCTATTAGAACTCCCTTTGGAGAGATTTTGAGAACAAGTTTTAGAGTTTCCTTCATTTACCATTTGCTTTGTAGTGAACATGTAAGTATAATATATCGCAGAAGCTTCCTTCGAATTATCAACAAGAGTATAGCATGAACGAAACAAGACATTGGATATCGACTCCAAATCCAACTAAGAATAGAGTACTTATGTTTTACGTTCTTTAGGAGTCATATAAAAGGGATCATGCCAAAGTTTGAAAGAAGGGTTAGCCTTACATACCTTATTTACGCCTCAAGCTAATCCTCAAGTCCCTTCCCGAGCTTAGTCAACTAAAATACCATCAAAAATATAGGGATTAAGACTAGGCCAACAAGATTATTCTAAATAATCATTTTATTCGTCGCTAACGGGATTTGGACAGCATCTCCTCTATAATCCTACCAACCCAACAATTCCAAATTAAGCTAATAACCAACAACAATAACAAATCTAACAATGTACAACAATAATATGACTGAACTCATCTTACAATTCTATCCAAAAATTACCCCTAAACCACAACGCCTTAATATTCGGTATACGATAATTATAACTATATTTCTAACACTTTAATCCGTTAAATCTCCACGTAATCATCTCAATAACAAAGATGAGAAAATAATACATACCTTAGCAGCAGCTCAACCACGAAAATATCATCCCCTAAGCTCAATATTTAGCTTGAAACGACGACGACAACTCGTATTACACTTTATCCTTCAGAAGCCTCGAGATTCGGGGCCTCGAACTTGATCGAACCCTTGCTTTATCTCTCTAACTCTCCTCACTCTCTCTCTAAAATATTCTAGATCTTTTGGCATGAAATGAGGAAGATAATGGGTGAAAATTTTCCTTAAATAGCCAAGGAAGTGGGCCTGACCCGACTTGGAGTCGGGTTGGGCCGAGCCCACTGCCAGTTTGACCTTGCCTCCTTAAAACGTCCATAACTTTTTATTCCTATAGCTCATGAAGGCCCACGACCTATGGTTGGAAATTTATTTCAATTATCTACAACTTTCATTTTTTGTGTTTTCCCAAATTCTCAACGTATAATGGTGTGTTGGCCTCATAAAGCTAGATCACCCGAAAACGTATCCTTAAATCATCCTTTTGGAGTGCTTATGCTCATATTTGGCTTAAGTGTCCCTCTTAAGACTTGCTAAACTTCCTATGTACTATTCATATAACTTGTCATATACCCCTTTATAAAATCCCGACATGTGGGCCCCACCTTAACTTACGGTTACGAGAGTTATTTGTCAAGTAACGTATTAACCAACTTACACCATATGGCCTCCACTGTTATCTATATGTTATTCTTATACATATATAACAGAATCTTCATCCCTAATCCTTGGATATCTTTACTCTCCCCTGAGCCCATACTAAGTCTTCTGCAGTCTCGGTAACACGAAATTTTTCCGGGGTGTAACATCACCATATAGCACAGCAATTCCATTGTGCTTGGTAAATGTCGCTTTAATTGCAGGATTCCCTAATTTAATCTTTTTAAGGTTCTGAATCACAAGGGCTTGAATTGCCTTTTGCATAGTCAGCTTTTGCCTCAAGTTCTTGTGCAGTACCTTCCGTGGAAGTATTACCTTTGTCTATCTCCCTCGTACGCGCTGTTTTCGGTGGCTCCGGTGTCCCCATGGGACGGAGCGTGGAGCTCAGACGCTCTAGGTAAGGGAAATATCCGTTAGAGAGGTAACGGGTCTAATGTTGTACGGAGAGCATTTTTTAGGAGAGAGAAAATGAACCAGGTACTTGAAAATATATTTTGACTATATGAAAATGCTCTTAAAATAACATTTTTCAACTTGCGTACCAAACACAAGAAAATGAATAGGAAAACCACTTGTTTTCAAAGAAAATATTTTTCTTGGAAAACATTTTCCGTCATACCAAACACACCCTTTATTGACATAACAGGTAATTATCAGCTTCAAAATCTGATTTTCTTCTTCAAATTAAATAGCCACGATTGTGAGATAAAAACTTATTTTAATAAGAAATTCAGATTAAATCAAGTTAAGTAATTAAACCAAATAGGCTGCCATAAGGTGAATTAAAAATCGGGGCTATTTTTTTTACAAAATTTTAATCTATAACGAAGTTTCCCCAAACACGCATGAAAAGCAAATAATTATCGGAAAAGGCTCAAATATGTCATCGAACTATTCAATAGTTTGGCTCATTTATACCATCGAACTATCGGAAATGACTCATTCATGCCATTTTTCAATAACGCAGGTTTTACAATACCAGATATGACACTTGGCCTCCAATTAGAGGTCCACGTCGTTTAATTAAACCAGCGCAAATTTGTCTGTCGGGTTTTAGTTTAATTTAGGATTTAATTTGTGCTAGCTAAATTAAACAACGTGGACCTCTAATTGGTGGCCAAGTGTCATATTTGGTATTATAAAACCGGTGTTAATGAAAAATGACATGGATGAGTCATTTCCGATAGTTCGACGGCATAAATGAGCCAAAATATTGACCAATGGCATAAATGAGCTATTTTTTATAGTTCGATGGCATATTTGAGCCTTTTCCGAATAATTATTCCAAACTATTCTAAAATCTATGCATTTTGAACAGATAATTAATTAGACACGTCCAAAACCAATCATTTGTTCAACTTGATTTCACACGCAACATTTCATTAGCAATCTTTATGATAGGTAACAATTACTTAAGGTTTTGTTTGAAGTATGGCAATCACTAATTCATTCTTTTTTATGAATGTATGGCGGCAATGAAGTTTCAAAAATGAAATTAACCAATGAAGATTATGTTATCTATTGTGATCACTAGTCTATTCTGTATGTTCTTCCAACGAAAACATCTATATGAATTTAGGATTTATCACTAGCTCAATTATTTGTGTTTTTGTCAAGAAATTCCCATTTCAGGGAAGACAAAAAATGATAGGTGCTAGCAGGTATTCACATATAAGCAGGAAAAAAATTAGATTCAGGGTTGCATATTATAAATCAATGAATGGCTATATGTGTCGGTCATTTTATACAAACTTTTATCGCTTATGCTTAGGTAAAGTTAAACAATATTACTAAAACTTCAAATATTAGAATACTACTAATACTACTAATTTTTTAATGAATAGGTGGTTGGGTCGAACATTTTTTTTTTCTTCAAAAAGATTGACCCCAACCCGACCCATTAAGGGCTCCCTCAAATCGGAACCAACATGGCTTATCCTTAATGGTCGGGTTGGGACCGGCCCAACCTAATTGACAGGTTTACTCATATACATTAATCATCAAAAACACATCTCAAGTATCATCTTTTTGTGAATTTTTTATCTGAACTATTAGGTGTTTGCGTTTCCTACCTAAACTATTGCTAATTTTTTATCAAAACACACCTCCACTAGCATCTGATAGTGCATGGTGAGTATTCTTTGTTTTTTGTTTGTTTAAAATGGTGTCAAATGGTATAATTAAAGGAATTAATTGAAAAATTAAATAATTAAGAGATAATGGTAAAAAACGTATCGTAAAATATCACTTTTTGCAAGTCTCCGGCACCATCAGTTACTAGTCAAAGTGTGTTTTGATAAATAGCTGGTGATAGTTCAGGTAGGAAATGAAACACTTGATAGTTCAGGTATGTTTTGATAAATAGTTGGTAATAGTTCAGGTAGGAAACACAAACACCTGATAGTTTAGATAGAAAACTCATAAAAAAGTGATATATCTCAATAAAAAATGTATTCCATTATTTTTGGTTTTGGTATATGAGCGGAAGAAACACCATATATCCGACTTGACCAAACAACTCAAACGAAGCAAAATCGAACTTGAGCACTGGAGCAAGTTGAGTCTCAGGAGAGGACATGTAGAAAATTCTCTTCAACTTTACCCTTTATTGAATAATGATGTTTCTTTTGTTGAGCTTTATTTGTTTCTTTTGTTTGGTCCACGATTGACCTGGCTAATATTCTCTTTGGATGGTTGTTACATATTGTTTCGTAATGTATTGTATTGTATCGTATTGTGTTGTATTATATCGTATTGTATTGTTTTGATGAATACAATGTTTGGATAAGTCGATTGTATCGTTTTCCGTCGTTACATAATGTCGCACATAGGCAATTTTGAAGGATAAATCTACGGAAAAAGCAGGGTATGAGGAGCTACTATAAAAAGGTAGGATAAATGATAAAATAGAATCATTTGATAATAAGTAAAGATAAAATGAGGGTGTGTGTGCGAGGGGGATATCCTTACATGTTTTCTTAATGACAGTTATCCTTGACCGCATTATTATTGCTTTTTTTTTAATATTTCGTAAGTTTCTTTCACGTACGTTCGTGCTTTTGGTATGCGTGGTTTCCAAGCTCAGTATTTTACTGATCGATTTTGATACCTCCTCCTTTCATTTTTACTTGTTCACAATGAATTTTACACACTCCTTAAGAAATAATAAATGAAGAACATGTTTTACTACACCCATTGACTATTGGCTTTTCAACAAGTCTTGATAAATGAATTTGGGAATAAGTAGTTGATGCAAAGGGTCAAATTTAAAATATATATATATATATTTTCTTTTCTTTTCTTTTGATATGCTAAAGTGATAAGTAAAAATGAAAATTTAATTTTAGTACAGTGAACATATAAAAATGAACGAAAGAAATATTATTTTTGTAAGAGTTTAAGTTTTGTGCACTATCAATATACAAAATTTCTTACACCATCGGGTAATTTTAAAGGTAATTATTCAAAGTAACCTTCTAATTAAAAAAGTATTACCTTTTCTAAACAATTTAATTTAGAAAAGAAAAAAAAAACTTTTAAGACAAGATGAATCCTACTTATATCAGAACCAAATGTTTCAAGCTGTACTTGTAATTAGAATTATTTCTTTTTCCAAATTTATGACTTTTCTTCATAGTTCTATTCAAACTCCATATTGTCAAAATCGATTAAATCACTGATTTAGGTTTCAGTTCTTTTAGTTCATGGAAAACATAATTAGGTTTCAAAGAATTTATTTAAGTAATTCAAAAAGTCTACAGGTACTGATTATGCAGATTGAATATATACACTTAGTGGTCGTTTGGTTCAAGGTATAAGGTGGGTTATCCCAGCGCTAATTTTTATACCACGTTTGGTATAAGGTATAAAATAATCCCGGAATAAATTTATACCTTGTACCAAACGTGGTATAAAAATTAGCTACTGAATAGCCCTAACCTTATACCTTCTTAACCCATTTTTATATCGGGATTATTTTATACCATCTTTTAGATGGTATAAAATAATCCCACTATATGGGATAAATTAGTCCCGGGATTATAATCCCGGGACTATTTCGACCAGCAACCAAACGACCCCTTAGAGAAATAAAGGAACCTTAAATAACATTGACTCATTTGCATCTTTGCTGGAAATTGATAATAAAACAAATTGAAAATTCGGGTCATCAGTTGCGTATGTTTCTGTTGCAACACCCTTTCTCCTTACTCTTAATTAAATAGTTGAGAGGCTAAAGAGAGAGAAAACCAAAGAGTAACTAAATCACTGTGATTTGAGAGACCATGGAAGACGACGGTTTGAAGAGGTGAGAGAAACCGAGGAAAAAAATAATAAAAAGCAGTATTTAAGGAAAATAATTAGGGAATAGTTGGTGACCTACTATATCAAGTTAACTATATCAAGTTAAAATTACCTGATGGTGTAAAAAAAGTGTACACCGACAGTGCACAAAACTTAAACCCATCTAATGAAGGAGTTTAAGTTTTGTGCAATCGTCGGTGTACACGTTTTTTACTCCATCAGGTAATTTTAACCATCGAAAGGTGTCAAAGAACTATTCCCTAATTATTTTCCTTAAGCTTTTTATTAGTTTTTCCTCTTTTTTTCTCATCTCTTCAAACCGTTGTCTTCCATGATCTCTCAAATCACAGTGATTTAGTTACTCTTTGGTTTTCTCTCTCTCTTTTGCCTCTCAAATATTTAATTAAGAGTAAGGAGAAAGGTAGGGGTGTCAATGGTTTTGTAAAAATCGATTTAACCGACCGAATCGAACCGTACCGAACCGATTATTAGAAATTCTTAATAAAACCGACGGTTTTTATGTAAATTTCTAACCATATCGGAAAATTGGGTAGGTTTTTTATTTATAAAAATAAACCAAAATAATACCGAACCATACCGAATATATTTATATGTGTAATATATATTTTACATAGTAAGTTTAAAATTAATAAACCATTAAATTTTTCACCTTGTGCCTTGGATGATGGAAATGTCTACAAGTCGGCAACAAGTTATTAACACTTATCCAACTACAAAACCTGTTATGTTACTCCCATTGAAACTAAATTAGTTCTAGCACCTCAAGTAGTAACTAGTTATAATGTATTCCAACAATCTTTAGCAACAAGCTACAAGGTGTTAGATATTTTTCCTTTCTTATGATTTAAATTCTTTTATTGGATACCGAATCTTATTAGACTGCTTCTTGTGTCTCATCTTGATTGATTACTTCCCATTCGTGTGATCTAAATTTTTTGTCTTTATTTAATATTATCATAAACTACTATAAAATAGTGGAATCTATCTCTATTCTTGTCGTGATTCATATTTTCTTAATTCTTCACCTTTTAAACAATAAAATGTCTAGAGAGTTCTTGCCAAAGTCTTATACAAGTATGCATGGTATTGTGTACAACTTCTACTTGTGACTTTTATATGACGTTTTTTTAAAAAATACCAAAAAATTAACCGAACCGTACCGATACCGAAGAAAAACCGAGATGATGGGACGGTTTCGAAAAGTCCAATTTTGGTTATACAAAATGAAATAACAGAAAAATTGATATGCTATAAATTTTATAAAATAACCACTCGAACCGTACCACTGACACCCCTAGAGAAAGGGTGTTGCAACAGAAACATACGCAACTTATGACCCGAATTTTTGATTTGTTTTATTATCGATTCCAGCAAAGATGCAAATGAGTCAATGTTATTTAAGGTTCCTTTATTTCTCTAAGTGTATATATTCAATCTGCATAATCAATACATGTAGACTTTTTGAATTACTTAAATAAAGTCGTTGAAACCTAATTATGTTTTTCATGAACTAAAGAACTGAAACCTAAATCAGTGATTTAATCGATTTTGACAATATGGAGTTTGAACATAACTATGAAGAAAAGTCATAAATTTGGAAAAAGAAATAATTCTAATTACAAGTACAACTTGAAATATTTCAGTTACAGTATAAGTAGGATTCATCTTGCCTTAAAAGTTTTTTTTCTTTTCTAAATTAAATTGTTTAGAAAAGGTAATACTTTTTTAATTAGAAGGTTACTTTGAATAATTACCTTTAAAATTACCTGATGGTGTAAGAAATTTTGTATACTGATAGTGCATAAAACTTAAACTCCATAATATATTAGTCTCTTCCAACTTTATTTGACTTTGAATTTTTATTTTAAATATTTTCCTTTTTATGTTAAGTTAATCAGACATTAAAAATCATTTTTTTAGAAAAGGTACCGTATTTGTTTTGTCAGCAATGGCAAGTTGGCAACTTTACATGTCCTCTCCTCTGAACATGAATTTCAAATTTAGCAACTGCACAATCTACACTTTATTACGTACTCTATAAAATGAGAGAACTACATACATATTCTCTCATCCACCATTATTATATATCCTTTTTTGATATTTATATTCATTTTGATTAGACTTATCCCAATTCCCAAACCCAAAACTCCCCAAATGTTCTTCTCCATATACATAGCCTTTCTTTCAATTCTCATCGGTTTTCTCTTTTACTTAATCCACTTCCGATGGAGAGCAGCGCCGGATAAAATTCACCGGAAACTTCCGCCGGGTCCACGTGGCCTTCCTATAATTGGCAATCTCCATATGTTAGGTATTGAAGGATCAAATTTTATTTAAAATTTCACAAATCTTTGAATGTGTTCTATTACTCCGTAATATGAAAATAACTAGCATCACTGCTATGTATAATACTCCGTTAGTCCTAATTGAATTGTTTTACTTTCCTGTACTAGATTCTAAGGGGTCATCTAGTACGTGGACTAATTTATCCCGAGATTATTATCTTGACACTAATTTATTCCATTTGGGAGGTGGGATAAAATAATCCCAAGATTAATGGGATAAGGTGGGATATCCCATCATTAAATTTGGGCTTCATTTTATATCTTGTTTGGTAGAAGGTATAAATTGATCATGAGAGAAATGTATAGGTATGGGTAAAAAAATGCACCTGACACGTGAACCAACATGTAGTCAACACGTGTCAATTTATACAATGACATATAAATATCAGAATGCAATGTCGTGCATAGCATTTACGAAGAGGCAGCTGATACCAAAGATTGGGTCAACGTAGAGAACATTAACGGAAACAACATACAAGACCCCCTTTACTACGCATTAAATGGAGTTAATGCAGTAACGACAAAATGATTACTAACGGTCAGAATCAAGGAATTAAATGACAATCATTAATTCAGTAATTAATGATTGCCGTTACTTACATACAACGGGAAGGGCACCAAATAGAATCATATACCTATAAATAGAATTTTCACTTAGGGATCCAGGACGGACCGGAAAAATACACTATTATTTGATTATAATTTTCTGCTTATTCTCATCATCTTTATTCTTTGATCATCAAGTTTTTTACTCATTCTTGAGGGCAAGGTAATCCACTACTGTTGTTCATCATAATTGGAATAAGTTTACTCTTGTTTCTCTTTACTTATTTATTCTTAATCGATTGTTAATAACTTGCTTGTGTTAATTCTTTCATCTGTATCAAATTACTACCAACTGTGATTAACCTCAGAACAAATTCAACTATTTGGGTAAAATACGAATTTTGACTCAAACAATATACCTTCTATTCCATGATCAATTTATACCTTCTACCAAATATGGTACAAAATTAATCCCAAATTTAGTGTTGGATATCTCACCTTATCCCGTGTACTAAACAACCCTAAGGACATTTTAGTACCTTACACATCTTTAATTTAGAATCAGAAGATTCAAAAATCTATTTTTATTCCTTAAAATTTGTGTTCAATCAAACTAAAACACTTGAACTGGAATGGAGAGAGGGAGTAGTACGGTATCTACTTAAGTCAAAACCGGAAAGTCTAATCTTACATAATTCTGAGTATAAAACCTTCTTAGACATGAATTAAAATATCAAATGCTAACCAATTTTGATTTCATATAACTTTGAATTATTTTTTTTCCAACAGGTAGCCTCCCTCATCGTACCCTATACGATCTATCCAAACGTTACGGTCCAATAATTTTCTTAAAGCTCGGGAACGTCCCAACAGTAGTGGTCTCAACCCCGGAAACCGCGGTGCTGATACTTAAGACACACGACGCCGTTTTCGCTAGCCGGCCAAAGCTCAAGGCGGTGAATTACATAAGTGATGGTGATAAGGGGTTAGCTTTTGCACCTCATGGGCCACAATGGCGTAATGCTCGGAAATTTTGCACACAAGAACTGCTCACAGCTGAGAAAATCGGGTCGTTTGGTGGGATGAGGAAAGAGGAAATTGGGTCTTTAGTGCAGTATTTAAAGGTGGGTGGTGAAGTGGTGGATATTGGTGAAAAGATTGGTGATTTGATTGGGAAAATGACGTATAGAATGTTATTTGGGGATGATGGGAATAGTGATAGATTTGATTTGAAGAGTATAGTTCATGAGATGGTGCGGTTGGCTGGACAATTTAATATTGCTGATTATGTGCCTTTTCTTGAGCCATTTGATATTCAGGTATGTTCTCGTATATTCCTTCGGTCTTAATTTATTTGATATAGTTTAACTAGATACGAAGGTTAAGAAAGAAACGAATGCTTTTAGCATTCGTAAAGTTATATATATTTGTGTGGTTGTAAATCATTTCATTAAGGCAGAATCATCACTATATGTTTTCCCGTTAAACTAATCTTAGGTTGTGAAAGATTGATCTGAGCATTGATCCAAAATCTCAAGGCAATGGGTAGAGTAGCCACGATTATTTAAAGCCCTTTGACAATCCTTACTTGACCGATGATTCTCTAACACATATATGTTAACATTATACAAAATAAAATAAAAAAGTATTAGAAGTTCTATATTCCCTACTGGCATGATCAACAAGAATTAAAATCCTAATGCATAATTTGGTTATTAATTTTCTCATACGTTTCACCTTGCAAACTTGTTGGTTGGATCGATAGTTGGGATTTGGGAACATCATATGAAATGAATGAATAAATATTGCTTTGTACATCCTTAGAGACATCTACAACTTTGAGATTTTGCTTGAAAATCAATGCAAAATCAGCCTTTACTTCTAAATTAAAAGGAAAAAAAGGAACAAAAGAGTCTTATATCACAATTTAACCATCAAAAAAAAAAAAAATCACTATTCTTTCTCTTTCCATTCCAAGCCAATCAACTTGCAAGGTGAATACCTAATCTTATATTCAGAAATAGTGTCTAGCTTAGGTGACCATATTTGCCCTTTCGGTCCTACCAATTGCTCATAATGCTTCTTCAACTCCGGTGTAGAGGGCACACAGGTAATAATTTAGCACCAAATGGGTGTTTAGGGTATTAGTTTTAGTATGGGCAAAAATGGTGAGTTAAATATGCTTCGATGGGTAGTTTGTGTAGTTTTCTCAATATTTTTTGCCTCAAATTAGATCTTTATTACTCTCGCTTCATTTTACTTGGTCCATGTTGACTTGACAATTGACACTCACCTCAAGAAAATTATTTATTAGGGTTTATTTTACTAAAGTAACCTTATTAATTATGTTTTGAAAATTTAAATTTAACTACTAGCACTTAATGTAGTTACTTAATGATAAGAATAGTATTGGACGAAAATAATAAATTTTTGTCAAAATGAATAAGTAAAACTAAAAATCTATTTTAGTATAAGGCCTAAGGAATGTAAATCAGATGGAGTATCAATTAATGGTGGATTTGATTTACATAATCGAGAATTCGTGAGAGTTGGTGGTGTACTCTTCGATAATATCCTTCTCTACTTAAAAATATTATTCCTTTTGTCCCAATTTATGTGACACCATCTTTTTATAACCTTATTTAGGAGCTTCCCTTTTTGTTCCCTTGGTGACTCCACAATTTTCAGGTTGGAGGTAGATTGTGTTTACCATCTGAACAACCCCCTCTTGTCATGTGGCATCCTTTCGATTTTGAGTCCCATTTTTTTTTATTTTGATCGTGAATTCGGATATGGAATCTTTAAGCTTTTTGAAATAAAATTTACATCTTTGAAAACTAGGTAAAAAGTACTATAAGTCACAATAAATGATTACTTAAAAAATTTAAAAGACATGAAAATATTGCGGTTAAAGAAAAACTTGTTTGACTCTTGAAATTCAAAAGGTGTCACATAAATTAAGAGGGTAGGTTTTTGCGGTAGTGTTGACTCATAACGTGCACTTAGCTCGCAGATCACACGCTTGATTCTTACCACTAGACCAAGCCCTAGAGGCTCAATTAATGGTCAATTGAATCTTCTTTCCGCTTTCAAATCAAGCTAGGCAGTACTTCCTCCGGATTAAAAAAAAGTGTCCACTTAGCCTTTTTCTTCTTGGATAAAAAAAAGTGGTCACTTATCAAATCAAGAAAGAATTAACCCTGTTTTTCCAAATTTGTCCCCATTAAGTGTTATATGATCAAATCCCAATGCCTATTTCATTAGGGATAGTTTAGTCAAATTACCTATATTTGTCCAGGAGTTAGTATTTTCTTAAGGGGTGTGCATATGGCTAAGTAGGCTCTTTTTTTTTTCTTTTTTTTTTATTTTATTTTGATCTGGGAGTATTAAATTTGATATTTCGCATTTACTTACATACCGATCCATTCCCAATTTTGTTCTCCATTATTATGCTTTTAGCTTTGAGGTCAGTTTGACGTATGTTATTCGAAGTCTGTGTTCTTAGATTTTTAATACTAAAGAATTTGATGAACTTCTTTCAAATTAATATATGAATGTATAATATTTCATAGTTAATAAAGTGTAATGCGATTAATACTCAATAATAGATAAACAAGATTGCCATTGCCTTTTGATAATGAAGGGAGGATTTGGTTGCTTCTACTAGTGTGTCATCCACCTTGTGAAGATCAGTTTAAGTTTTATGTAATATATTGGTCATGTATATTGCTCATGATGTGTGATTTGCGAAAAAATGAATAATTCAGGGCTTAAATAAGCAGTTGAAAGAAACTGGCAAGACTGTTCAAGAAATATTTGATACCATAATCAATGAGCATGAACAAGATGCTAGGAATTACACTCACAAGAGCAGCAAGGATCTTGTCGATGTCATGTTGTCATCTCAAGATGGTTCGAAAGCCCACTCGATTGACCGTGCAACCATGAAAGCTATCCTTTCTGACATGATCGTTGGAGCCATTGATACTTCACACACTTGGATAGAATGGGTATTTGCAGAAATTGTTAAGCATCCAAAAGTAATGAACCGACTCCAAGACGAGTTTACATCTATAGTAGGACTGGATAGAATGGTTGAGGAGGAAGATTTGCCTAAGTTGGAATACTTAGAACTGGTGCTCAAGGAAACTTTCAGGTTACATCCTGTGGCGACTCTTTTAGTTCCTCGAGAATCAATGGAAGATGTTGTCATAAATGAATGTTACATACCAAGAGGATCACGAGTTATGATAAATTGTTGGGCGTTAGGGCATGATCCTAAGATATGGTCGGACAATGTTGAGGAATTTGTTCCTGAGAAGTTTATTGGCAAGAACATCGATCTTCATGGACGTGATTTTCATTTGCTACCATTTGGATATGGAAGAAGAAGTTGTCCAGGAATGAATCTGGGGTTGATTATTGTGAAGTTGATAGTTGCACAATTAGTTCATTGCTTCAATTGGGATTTGCCTGATGGGATGTTGCCTGGTGATTTGGACATGACTGAAAAGTTTGGTTTGGCAGCTCCAAGGGCTCAGAATTTACTTGTTATTCCCACTTACCGTCTACTCTGTTAACAGTTAAGAGAGAGATTAACCTGAGCTTTTTTCTAGAGGGTTAATTAAACTGGAAAAGCTGCAACATCCTTCTTTTTAAATTAAATATCATAGATTGTAATGTAATAAGCAAATTTTCTTTTTAAGTATCACGAAGGTTAGGCTTAAGGTTCTCCTGCTTGATGTATTTACTTACTACTTTCTTTGTCTCAATTTATGTGATACTTTTCGCTTCCGGAGATTCAAACTGCATGATCTTTGATCAACATTTTAAGATGTATTTTTTCATCATATTGATATGAGAAAAGTTGCAACTTATAGTACTTTTCACGCAATTTCCAAATATAGAAACTTTAATTTTAAAATATTGTGTTAAATCCAATTTAGCTCAAAAGTTTAGTCAAATTGACTCTCAAAAAGCGAAAAATATCACATAAATTGATTATCAGTAGACACGTAGATTGTTTCTCTCTCCATTACTCTCATGTCCACTTTTTCTTTTTTTTCTTTTTAAATTTGTCGCGGGGTGGGGTTGTCCTTAAACCAATCCATCTTACATTACCTCTGTTTGGCCTCTCTTTATGTAATAAAGACAAGGTACGTCCTCCACTAAGTAAAATGTATATGTCACTTGTAATGTAGTTACAAATAAAGCTTTATAATAAGCATTAATATGTGATGAATATAAATTATTCATGTAATTTCGGTATATAAAAATAAAATTTTAAATTAAAACATGAATAATTATATGCTGTTCTCGCATTTTTCTAACAAATTTTGCAGGAAAAAAAATATATGAAAAAGCTAAAAATCAAAGAAAAGAAGAAGAAAGCTACTTTGGCCAGTATGAAGATGTCATCTTGCCAATATTGTGGGAAATGAAGAAATAAAAGAAATGAAGTCACTTTGCCCAAAGTAATCTCATTTACTTTGACCAAAGTAATCACATTTACTTTGGGCAAAGTAGAAGCAATCAAAGGAGCATTCTTGTTGCTATAAATAGAGACATCTTTTGTCTTAAAAGATCATCCAATTGCAAGAAGAACAAGAACTAGTCTTGGTCCCTCTAGGCTCTTTCTCATAGTAATGATATTTTCTTAGTCTTTTTAAATATCTCTAGTCTTCTAAAAATCCTTTTTTAGTTTCCTTAGTGCATAATGGAGTAATCTCTTTTTATTGGGATAATTGATGAAGCTTGATATATATTTGTAGTACTACCTTGGTTTTAATATACGGAAAGGGGTCAGATTTGCCCTTGTACTCTCATAAATAAGCTATATTTACCCTTAGTTATACTTTTTCAACGTATTTGCCCCTTACCATCCAGTTTTAGGGTCATATTTGCCCTTCTACTCTTAGAAAAGTGCATATTTACTTCTATTCCGTTAAATCCCCATTTCCAATCTTAATTTTCTTACGTGACGCCTATGTGGCTTATTTTTTTACAAATTAAACTTGGTCACCATTTTAATTATTTTAACCCGCCCACCCGATTAAACCCGACCCACCTTAAACTCCAAACTAAGACATATTATGTAGCTAAGTAATATACTATCAGTAATAATATAATCGAAAACACATACAATTTACTTTAATTGGTAAAGTAATTAAAAATATTTAAAGCTCAAACGTAAATGTGTTTCAACAACTAGAATGAAAGTTGGCAGTCTGCAAAAAGAGGAGACAAAATGTGTAGTTAAAAAACGTAGACTATAATCTTTTTCTATGTCACTATTGCTGATTATCGTGTTCGCGAAGAGTTACATCTTATCGTTCCATTGCACAAAGTTTAGCATGTTTATATTTACATATAAGGGTTACAAAATTTAAGAAGACTATTCACTCCGTTTGTTGATGCGATACATTTTATTATTCTGAAAAAGGGCCGTCACTCTTTGCAGGATAATGAAGTGGTCGGGTTTGATGAGGATTAAAATGGTGATCAGATTTAATTTGAAAAAAATATATGTCATGTTGGAAAATTAAGGTGAGACATGAGGATTTAGTGGAGTAGCGGTAAATATGACTTTTTTTAGAGTACAAGGGCAAATATGACCCTAAAGTTGGATGACAAGGGCAAATATATTGAAAAAGTATAACGAATGGCAAATATAGCTCATTTGTGAAAGTACAACGGCAAATCTGACCCTTTTCCGTTTAATATATCCTTGGCTTGAAATGTTCTATTTATATTTCAAACTGTGCAAGAATGACAGTTTTTAATTAATCATTATTATCACGCCTATATGTTTTATCTCTAAGTTATAATTATATTAATTTTGTATTCTCGCGGAGCAAATTAATATTTATAACTAACGAGTAGAATAGTAGAGTGATAGTAAATTTTAGTTATCTATTATTACAAATCTTTATGTTCTTTCTTTCAATCCTATTCTCACGGAGGGATTGAATCAAATAGTTTATTGATTTGAGAGGTCGTTATCTTATTTCTTTCAGTCCTATTCTCACGGAGGGATTAAATCGAATAGTTTTATCGATTTGAGGGGTCTTTATCTTATTTCTTTTAGTCCTATTCTCACGGAGGGATTGAATCAAATAAATTTATTGATTTAAAGGTTAATCGCAAGAGGTCTTTACACCTCTTAGCACAATTCAAGCAAGAAAATATTTCAGTTTAATTGTCATTAGTAATATATCAAATAATTGACATAACCTCATGGAGTGTTAATTAAGTATTTATTTATTTCTTAATGAGAAAAATATAATTGTATTAGCAATAAACAATTATTCTTTAGAGAAATATGTGTGAAAACTAAGATTTTATTATAATAATATTATCAAGTGAATTCAACGATCCCCAACTCTTTCTAAAATATAAATCTCCCTAAAGTAATTTGTTTCAATTTAAGTAGTTTAGAATTCCAAACTCACCTTTCATCAATTTGATTCTCTCAAATAGTACTCAAAATATTATAAGTCTGTAGCATAGATTTTCCAATCTCTGTGGGATGATATCATAAACTATACTAGAATTTGACAGAGTACGAGTATAAAATCCTATACATATTGGCTTCGTCAATATATAACTTAATAAAAATGATAACTTTCTTATAATTACATGTTAAATTACATTAACTGTTTAATAAAAACTTTACACAACTAGTATACACCAATAATAATAAATATGCTTTAATTTCAAATAAGTTGATTATACAAATTCTCAGACCATATTACTAATACATATATGATATAACTTAAATCCAGATGATAATTTAGGTCGTCCATTAAGAATAAATCCTGATATTTACTCAAGCGTGAGGTGATTGGATTTCTTTTTTATCATTTAAACGGCTTGAATGTTCTCATCGACGTATAGATGGTTTGATTCTTCATTTTAAAGAACTCCATTAAACCCTTCTGATTAATAAATTCTTGAGATTTTAGACTTTAATTGTTCACGTAGTATAGTTATCTATCTTTTCTTTGTCCTCTAAAGCACTAACCAGTCAACCTAACTTCCTTGTTAATTGTGATTTTCAAGTAATTCTTGATTTGTATATTCCTAAATTAGGCTTAAGAGATGATTAATTGGAACCCAAATATTTTAGACGAACTCAACCTTAAAAAAGAGCTTTTCCCATGAAAATACTCGGAGTTTTTTTTAAACTTTTCCTTTTTTTGGATATTAAAATCAATAAAAGACTTAATTGAGGAGTAATATTAATGCAAATGATTCCAAACCTTTGTTTTAGTGTACATGTGGCTAAAGGCTACTATCCATCAGTCTATTAAACATTTGCATGAAAATGTACTCGAGGGGATCCCTTGCCTAAAATAATGTCACACAAAAAAATTGAAGCTTCTCCACAGTGGCAGGGTGAAAGAGCAACAAGTTGTCATCATTGATTTTACATCCATAACAAGGCGAATTCAATGATTTCTTCTTCTCCGAAATCGCCGCACTACGGCCCCTCTTTTATCCATTTTAAATTGGAGAATACCTTTTTTACTCACAATTTTGCAGAATTTGATACTTTAGTTGTTGATTTGGGTGACGTTTATGGACTTGATAATTTAGAATGTATGTCTCCTTGTATATCAGTTTATACCCATGTATATCATTGTTACACTCGTAATAGACAATACATGCAATATGGTATATTACATATATCGATGTATATCATACAAATTTTCATGAATATAGAAAAGATATGCATGATATACATGAGATATATGGATATACGAGGGAACATACACTGACATACATATGAAATACATTGATATACATAAAAAGATAAACAAATAGAAAACCACCATAACTACAAATCTTCTCCAAATGAGCTTACATTTCAGATTTAGCTTCCCAAAAGAAACTATTGCAACATCATCCATTCGATTTGATAACACTTTTGGATTTTAATTTTCGAACCCTCAACCTTCACTTAAGAATTGATCTTGCTTTCTTAAAGAAGTAAAATTTATCAGAATGTACTTGAAGCCTTGCAACTCCGTGTGGTATGACAAATTTCTTCTTAAAATCTTAATTGAGAGATTATCGACATTCAGTTATCGGTAAAAATTACAACTCAAAAGAAGTGTGCTTCAACCAATTTAGGTGGAAAGGGGAAGACGGAGATCATACTAAAAAGATTGTGGTTGAAATCTTTAGTTACAAATTTTAAGAAAACTAATTTAATTATTGGACGCCATTCTTTTTAGATACTTATACGCGACCGAATACCAACGGGTAATTTACATATATATACGTATTTAGGGAGAATATTTACGAAACGTGACGATATTTTTTTATTTACAAAACATAACATTACAATACCTATACACATACACATTCTACCAAAAAAAAAAAAAACCATTCCAACACCCAATTCCAACAACCGGTAATGGTCTTCCCGCCGGCCAGATCTGGTGGCGAAGGGAAGAGGGCGTTGCTTCACCGGTGAAATGGCGCCAGAGCACCACAGCCTCATCATGTTGCTGCAACAGATAAAACGTCAATGAGATCAGTGATTTCCATTACACAGGTAAAACAAAAAGAACAAGGCAAGGATAGAGCAATCAGTTGAAAAGCGACATTAATCAAGCGAAAATTTATTTTTTTCTCAGCAGAGTGCAGACTGTCCCCTTCGTCTTCTTCGTTGCTCCGGCCAGATCTGACTATTTTTCGGTGAGCTTGAAAAATATGTGTGAATCATGTATGAAAGTTGTATGAATATACGTACTGTATTCATACACTAATCATACACTCTGCAGATAAAAAATAAAAAATTTTGGACTCAATATACTTGACTTCATACAGTATTCATACACTATCAAGTTTTGTAATTATTCTTTATGTTTTGTAAATAAGGAAAACTATCGTCACGTTTCGTAAATATTTCTCCTTAATATGTATATATACGTAGTTTTCCCAATACCGTATGCCAAAATGAGCTTTTTTATGTCAATGATTGGACGCACTTATCATACCGTACCAATTTCTCCCAAACGGTAGCTAAAGCAAATTAATAGTCATTTACCTGTTGTACTGGATATTCCAAAATATTCAGCCTAATTACCACTTTGGGCATATAGATGACCAGACAAATGTTTTTCTGTTTCATAGTTTGGTCTCCACATAATATTTTGGATTGTTTGATGAAACCTGCATACTTTTAGATGATATAACATTGGTAGATAATTTAAGGTGAAGATTTCAGGTATTTATCAGTATAATCTTCTATATTCTATTAATAGCTGGAAGAAGAAGAAGAAAAAAAGAAGAAGAGAGAAATAGATTAGATGGATCCTCAATGATAAATCTATTTGTTTAAGTGTTCAAGAAGAACATAATCGTGAAAAATGGGCCAATTGGATCCGCAATCCTGGTAAGAACAACATTTCTTTCTTTGTAATCTATGGGAGGTCTTTTTTTTTCTTCTTAGTTTCATCAGATGTTTTCAACGGGATCTTTTTAGGTATTATTGAAGTGAGTGAAAATTATAGTTTTATTAATATATATCTATTTGTAATTTAAAGGGTATTTTTAAACTTACAATAGACCAAAAAAAATCATATGATTTTTTCTTCTTTTTCACTTTTCGTTTGGCCATAAGAATTCGAATACAACTTGAAGTTGTGGGCAAAAACTCAAAAAACTTGTTTTTCAAAAATTTCACTTTTTTACAACTACATTTCACCAAAAACTACAATTTGTATGGCCAAACACAACTCCAATCTTCCAAAATTCCAAAAAAGTGATTTTTTTTTGTTTCTATCGCCTTATTATCTTCCATAGTCAAACCAAACAATACAAATGTTATTGGCCTATCAAACGTTGTTATATTTGAAGTTAAAATTTTATTAAATGAACCACATCCAAACAGAAGGTAAGTGTTATGAAAAATGGGCCAATTGGATCCAAATAAGAACAACATTTTCTTTCTTTGTAATCTATGGGAGGTCTTTTTTTTTCTTCTTAGTTTCATTAGATGTTTTCAACGGGATCTTTTTAGGTATTATTGAAGTGAGTGAAAATTATACGATGTCGAGGTTTAAATTTAAGCATTGACCAAAAATAAAAAAGATAAATTATGGTATATTTAAGTTAAAATTTTATTAAATATGTACAACTCATAATAAACTAAAAATTCCAATTCCAACTCTACAGTAGTGATAGAATTATTTGATGCCTGTCTTTGATGAAAAGTAGCTAAATTGATAGAATAGTATAAATGCATACAAACTGATCCACTTACCACCTTTATAAAAAATATATATATATATATATAAAAAAAGGTATACAATTACAAATAAAACTAAGTTTGACTGTCCAACTATTAACTAAAAGGTATTTAAGAGATCTCATGATATTTAGTAATCACAAGCACAAAACCTAATTAACCCATAGACAGCTCCTTGTGGTCGTTAAGATTTTTCACTTAGACATCTCAATTAAATTATATTTCATTTAGACACCTCATGAGGCAGGGCCCGACTGTGTCATTTAGATATTTTTCGTGGACTTGGCAAGTTGCGTGATTTTCACACAAAACAGGCGCGTGGGAAGGCTAAAAAAACAAACTTTTTATTTTTTTAATTCTTTTTATTTCCTCCTCCTCCTTCTTTTTCATCTTTTATCTTTTTCTCTTTCTTCTCCACTTAATATTCTACCACTAACAAACCTTCCACTATTGCTATATTGCTCACCGGAAAAAATGAAGACTGCCACCATTCTCTGAGAACATTGTATAAAATCAAAATCAGAAATGAATTTTAGGTTTAAAAAAAATCAGCCAAAAAAGAAAAAAAAAACAGCCAAAAAAGAAAAAAAATCACCCACCCCCTGTTCGTCTTCTTCTCCACGACCCCACACACACCTCATCTTCTTCCCACTAACCCCTCCCCATTTTCGAAATTTCAGCCTAAAAAAGTAAAATAAATCTAAAATTTTTAGCCTAAAAAAGAAACAGATCTGAAAATTCTAAAAA
Source organism: Lycium ferocissimum (assembly GCF_029784015.1). NCBI lineage: Eukaryota > Viridiplantae > Streptophyta > Magnoliopsida > Solanales > Solanaceae > Lycium > Lycium ferocissimum. The sequence continues at coordinate 28,279 of NW_026727592.1, forward strand.
AAATTCATCGGAAATTTTTTCTGGAAAAAGCTATTCATTTTCTGGCGAAAGGTATGTGGAGTTTGTTTAGAAAATAATTCTTTTTATTTTTGCTGAAAAATATTTCTTTTCTTTCTCTCATAATTCATTTTTAACTATTATTTCGAACCCAAATGCCATATGATCAGTTAATTGGCCACTTTGCCATGTCATCGGCGAGTGTGTTATACACTCTTACATATTTGACTAAGTAAGCGAAAAGTGTTTAAATGGCACAGTCGAGCCTTACCTGTGTGTCTAAATGAAACAAGGTTTAGTTGAAGTGTTTAAGTGAAAAATCTTGACGACCACAAGGGGCTGTCAATGCGTTTGGCCTTAACATTTCAGCCCTTATGAGTTCACCACAGCAATGTACTGTAGCTGCAATTGGTTGTTACACAAGATTCGACCTAACTAAAGAACAATATAGATCAGTTACTAGGAAAACAAGAAAACCAATTATGAAATCACAGTTGGGTGGTGGTGAGCCACTGCCTTGAAAGCGATTTCCAAACCAACCACGGTGCAAATCGTTTAGCCCGGTGCGCTCCCCAAGGTTCCACAACAACTCCCGAACACCTGCACTGGTGGTTGGAAGAATAGAGCTTGCACAAACAGTTGCCTAGAAACGAAGAAGAATATTGGCTTTTGTGTAGAAGAGAAGTCGGTATATTTTCAAGAAATCTATAAACCTCGTTTTATTGTTAGATGAAGATAGAGTCAAGAAACAGAAACGTTTGTTAATGTTCAGAAAATAATTATGCCAATAAATCTGAATAATGGAGTTAACTCTTGAATAATGGGTCACTTAATTCAGAAGTTACAAATCTGCACAATAAATTCCATAGAATGAATCTGGACATATTTGGATAATTTCTGGTAAGGATGTATTTGGACAATCTCGGATAAGCCCAAAATATCAAAAAATAATATTTTGCAAAACCAGAATTAATTTGGGCCTGACGTCTACCTCGCGCGCAGGGGGTGTGGGGGGGGGGGTGTAAATTCATTACTTTTGCCTACGGAGCCAAATTCTCATGTGCGTGAGGCCCATCTCTTATTCTAGCCCATTTACTAACCCAACAACACACCATTCAATATAAGGAGGAAATAAAGACTTTCCTCCACCTATGTGGGATATTTGCACTTTATAGAGAAGAAAAGGTGAGTAAGGAAAAGATGAACCACAAAGAAACTTTGGCTTTGCATTACCAACAAAGAATGGACTAGAATAGCAATACATAACTCTCACAATCCCCCACTAATGCAAAGATAAAGAATAGGAATAATTTATGGGCAAAAGAAGGAATATGTACCTAAGTGTCAATATCTTTCGATTTGAATTAACACGTAGTGAAATGAGGCAACAACAAATATCCAAAAAATGAAGTACTCTTGAACTAAATGGACATGAGTTGAGTCCCCCAGAACACATACTATATCCTTAGTTTTATCAAACTCCACGATACTCACAAAAGTGCTTTTATGGTCATGCTCACACCTTGGGTCTAAAGAGTGCTTTGGAAAGATGGCCTAAGTCTTTCATAAAAGGCGACCACGCCTTTACACTTATGTAGGTGATTCCATCAAGTTTATCTCATAGAACACCTTAAAGCTATGGAGTCATTAAGAGCAAAAAGCTCAACCTTATAAACACTACTACACGCCATAGGGATAGGAAATTTAGTGTTTATTGATGGCCTATATGGCTTCGTTTGACCACAAACGGGTATCCACCATATTACCTCAATCTATAGGCTTTAGCCCCATCCTCCTCGACATTTCAAGGATCATTTTCCTTGCTAAACCCTTGGTTAAATGATCCGCCAAATTTCTTTCGGACCTTACATATTCCAAGGAGATAACACCATGTTTCAACAACTGTTTAACTGCACCATGTCTGATGCGAATATGTCTCCTTTTTCCATTGTATACACTGTTCTTAGCAATCCCAATTACTTCCTGTGAGTAACAATGTAAGGAGACTGGTGAAGCTTGTCTTCTCCACAATGGCACATCTGCTAAAAGGTTTCTCAACCACTCAGCTTCTTGCCCTGTCAAATCAAGAGCAATAAACTCAGACTCCATAGTAGAACGTGCTATACAAGTCTGTTTTGAGGACTTCCATGAAATAGCACCTGCACCCAAAGTAAACACATAGCCACTAGTAGAGCTAACTTCATCATTGTCAGTTACCCAGTTTGCATCACAAAAGCCTTGTAAAACAGCAGGAAATTTATTAAAATGCAAACACCAATCCATAGTACCTCTTAAATACCTTAACAAACGATGAAAAGCATTCCAATGTTCACTACTGGGATTATGAGTATATCTACTCAATCTACTGACAGCATAAGCTATATCAGGCTGAGTATAGTTCATGAGAAACATTACACTCCCAATTATTTTAGCGTATTCAGTTTGAGAAACACTGGATTCTTTATTCTTTTTCAAGTGTACGCTAGGATCATAAGGAGCTCTTACTGGAGCAACATCAAAACAATCAAACTTCTTCAACATCTTCTCAATGTAATGAGACTGACACAAAGAAAAGCCATTAACAGTTCTTTTGATTTTAATGCCTAAAATCACATCTGCTTCTCAATGGTCTTTCATTTCAAACTTAGAACACAAAAAATTCTTAGTCTCATTAATAACATTCACATTAGGGCCAAAGATTAACATGTCATCCACATATAAACATATAATCACACAATCTGATCCTATCATTTTAGAATAAACACAAGTATCAGAAGCATTAACAATAAAACCATCGGCCACTAATGTGCCATTGAACTTTTCATACCCTTTGCTTAGGTGCCTGCTTTAGGCCATACAAGGACTTTCTCAATTTGTATACTTTATCTTCCTGTCCTGGGACTACAAAACCTTCAGGTTGTGTCATATAGATCTCTTTCTCTAAATCACCATTTAGAAAAGACGTTTTAATACTGATCAGATGGCTATTTCTTCAAACAAAACTCTTCCAGATTTGTCAAAGCTTGAACTTTTGGATGGAAACAATTTTAAATGCTAGTCTCAAAAACTTTTTGTCACGACCCAACCCCGTAGGTCGTGACTAGTGCCCGAGCTGGGCACATCGTACACGCCTGTTAACTACTGTCAGACCATAACTACCATTAAAAGAGCTTATACATACAGAAAGGTAAGACGGTGCCCCCAAAGCTATCACATATATACATATATACATATCGCAGTCACAGCTTTTAGCAGATGATATCGCACATAAGCTGGCAAAACTATCATAGCATGCAGTGTCCCAAAACATGTATACATACGCAAGCCAATAAGGCTGTCATAATATAGGGGGACGCCCAGAACACAAACCACACAGACACAACTGTACAATGACTACCCACAACCCACACATATGTCTACAGACCTCTAAGAGTAACAACCGAATCATATGACGGGACAGGGCCCCGCCGTACCCCTGAATAGGCATACATACATATATATACAACGGAAGTGTACGTACCAAAATACGGGCTCCGGAACAAGGTGAGCACTCCAAAGTATGAGAATAGGTATCTAGGCGGCGGATCACCAAATCGAGCGTACGTACCGGGCATGAAACGCAGCCCCCGAAGAAAGGGGGTCAGTACGGAATATGTACTGAGTATATAAAGCATGAGATACAGATAACGAGGTCGTAACCGAAGTAAGGAGTGCAGAAAGTGAGCATAATAACGTAATACCAAAATGCTTGCATTTGAAATACGATTGCATAAGAAGTACATAAACAAGTATAATAACCAGAATGCCAAAATGCTTACTCTGGAATCATAAATCATGCATGTCAATATCATACATCATAAGAGGCCCATAATGGGACTCGGCGGACAGAACATGGTCGCCACCCCATCTTTGGCGCCATAACACATCATACTCCAGAATATTGCATATCTCCGAACACATCTTACTCCGTAACACATCATACTTCGGAATATAGCATAGTGCGCACGATGACATAACCGGCCCGGGACTCGGCGAAAGATGTAGCAACAGTATGCACGAGCAGAGTCGTGAGTAACCATATGCAAATAAATCATCATTACAGACTCAGTAGATAAGTAAACTAACCAACACTCGGGGGTCAGGATGATATCCATATTAAGATCGTTCTAAATGTCACTAGAACTACGTTAAGGAGAGTCTCGAGGATCATAGGCATGTATCGACCCAATCCGAGCCCGCCTATGAAAGTTAGAGACCTTATTCGTTATAGAATCCTCTACGAACGTATCGAAGCGATCCGAGCCCTTTTATGAAAGTTACGGACATCATTCGACATAGAACCCTTTAGGAACAAGAACTCTTTATGCAACCTTTACTATCCAATCATACAAAAGGCACAAGGACCATAACCCGACTATATTATGAATGCTAACATCAAGAAGTGAATAAGAATCGTAGACCTGCTCGGATCTTATGAACAGAGTTATCCCAAGGCTCGTATCATATCATACTTACATCTAAGACATGCCAAAAGAAAGAAAGGATAAGCTTTACATACCTCGTCCGCTTCCTAAGCTAATCCGAACTTAAGTCTCGGGCTTCCCAAGATCTACAACAACGTCATTAGATACTAACATTAGTTATAGGTACTTAGGAATTCAATCCCAAGTTAGCACTTTATCTACAGAAATTTGCGGCAAAGATTTCCCCTATAAATTCAACAACTCCGAGAATTCAACTCGGCCAAATCTTCAACAACAATGCCAACAACTATATTAACAACATCAACAATTAATTCAAAACACATTCTAACGTTAGTAACTCTTTTCTACATAATTCGACAACATTCCATTTACATTCAAATCAACCCCATACAATCAAGCCAACACCAATGCTCACACATTCAAGTACTAATCCGAAACCATTCAAACAAGATTCAAGAACACTTCAAACAATCTGCACAATATTCAAAAAATCCAACCAATGTACTACTCCACTCGAAACCTCCCCAAACTTAATAAGAACAACAACAACACATTTCTTTCTTCCAAATTCATGAACTACACCAACAATCCACACGTTACAACATCATTCTCATAAATACAAAAACTACATTGAAATCACATTGGCTTCTAAAACAGCCCACAACAATTACCACTTCAACTTGAATCATTAAACTTTCATGTTCATCATAGAATCCATAACAACAACAACCAAGATACTAAATAAAATTAGTTCATTCCTTGCCATACAAAACAGCCCATATTCGGCCACCACCCCAACACACAAATTTCATGATTTTCATCCATTTCTACACTCTACAACATACACAAACCATCCATAACATATAAAAAGAAGATTAAACCTTACCTTTTCCACTTAACTCCACAACTTGGCTAGGGTTGTCAATGGCAAAAACGAATGGTTTGTTGACTCCAACAACTACTCCACGTTAACAAGGACCTTCCAATGGTTGGAATACTAGAAGAAAATTATTTTTTTTGATCAACTTTCTTGGCTCTTGTTCGGCTAGGCCATGGCCGAATATGGCTTCTTTTTTTCTCCAAAGGTTCTCCAAGTTTCTAAGGTGTGAAAAAGATGAATACTAGTCTTGCTTGTCATCTAATATGAGCATATATAATTCATCCAAGTGTGTCATGCCCCACACATGGCTTGGATCAATTAAATTTGGCCAAGCCATGGGTGGGAACCCACCTCATGCCACACGGCCAACTTGGCCTTTGTTTCATGAAATATTAACTTTCCATAATTAAATTTTAACCCCAAATTTTCCTTAATATTCCATGCCAATAAAATCATAAGCAACTTGTGCCTTAAAACAAAATCGAAGGTTAAAAGTCTCTACCTCGTACCCCGGAATAGTCTTGTCCTTAACTTATCATGGTTAGCTCGGATTATCCCAATATACAAAATACGGGATATAACACTTTTGATTTTCTTTGAACAATTAGAAGTTGACTATGTTTTGTTTGACGAACCACCTGTTGATGTTCCAAACGTTGTTACTGATGTTTCTAACACCACTGGTGGTTCTTATGCTGCTGTTGTTATTGATGATGTTGCTAAAAAGAAATTTGAAAAAGATAACAAAACGGTTAGAGGATATTCGAACCATATAACTAACCCTCTGTTTGATTTATTTGTTACTAACAAATCTGCTAAGGAAATATGGGACAGCTTGGAAAAGAAAAATGGTGCTGATGATGCAGGGAAGATAAAGTATGTTATTGGCCAGTGGATTAAGTTGCAGATGGTTGACAATAAGCCAATTATGGAATAGGTTCATAAGTATGAGAACTTGACTGCTCCTGTTCTAACCGAGGTCATGAAGATGTGTGAGGTTTTTCAGGACAATGTTTTTCTTGAAAATTCCCACCTTCTTGGAGTGATTACAGGAACTAACTGAAGCATAAGAAGAAGGACTTGACTCTTCAGGAACTGATCAGTCACATGAGGACTGAAGAGACAAACCGTCTTAAAGATAAGATGGAAGCTCTTTCCCTCAATTCTCCTAAAGCTAACCTTGTGGAAACTTCTGGTACTGTTGTGAAAGACAAGTTCAAAGGCAAATAAAAGAAAGTCCCCAGCAAGGGAAATGGGAAGAAGAAGAATCACTTCAACAAGCCGGAGAGCCAAATCTAGAAGTTCAAGGGACATTGTTTCGTCTGTGGGAAACTTAGTCACAGGGCTGCTCAGTGTAATCAAAGACAAGGGCAAAACTCGAAGCAAGGAGGGTAAGGTCTTTCAAAGCTAATCTTCTTCGAGGGAATGAAGTTATTGCTGCTGTGGTCGTTAAGGCGAATCTGGTGGTAACAAGACTGATTGGGTGCTGGACACAGGTGCTTCAAGGCATCTTTGCGCTAATAAGGAGCTGTTCCATAAATTTGAGGAATCTGCTAATGGCGAGTGTGTATACATGGGTAACTCTACTACTGCTAGAGTTATGGGTAAAGGAAAAATCCTACTTAATTTAACTTCTGGAAAAACTTTAGCCTTGAACAATGTTCTGTATGTACCCTCCCTTCGTAGAAACTTAGTTTCTGGAGCACTTCTCAACAAAACAGGCTTTAAACTTATTTTTGAAGCTGATAAAATTATTATTTCTCGTGGAGGAGACTTTGTCGGGAAGGGTTGTCTTAGTGGGGGTTTATTTGTACTGAACATTGTGCAAGAGATTATCAATAATTAAAATGTTTCCAGTTCTGCTTATATTCTTTGAGTTTGTTGATTTATGGCATGGTAGACTAGGTCATGTTAATATTGCTTCTATAAAAAGACTTAGAAAAAATGGAATTAACCCTGCGGTAAAAGTTGATGAATTTTCTAAGTGTCTTGTGTGTAGAAGCAAAACATGTTAAGAAACCATTTAAATTTGTTAATAGAAGAAAGACAGAATTGCTTGAACTAGTACATTCAGACTTAGCTGATTTCAAGAACACGGTTAGTAAAGGTGGAAAGAAGTACAACATTACTTTTGTTAATGACTTTTCTAGATACACTAAGGTATATCTTCTGAAGTCTAAAGATGAGGCAGAAAGCATGTTTTTGAAATTCAAAGCAGAAGTAGAAAACCAATTAGGCAGGAAAATCAAGAGACTTAGATCTGATAGGGGCGGTGAATATAACGCCAATACTATAGAGGACTTTTTTTGAGAAAAATGGTATTATACATGAAGTTAGTGCTCCCTATACTCCCCAAGAAAATGGTGTAGCTGAACGCAAAAACCGAACCCTTAAGAAAATGATGAACTCCATGCTTTTATGTTCGGGCCTGTTTGACAACATATGGAGGACGCTGTTTTGTCTGCATGTTATATTCTTAATAGAGTCCCTCATAAGAAGTTAGACAAGACTCCATACGAGTTGTGGAAAGGGTTTTCCCCAACTTGAAATTCCTGAAAGTGTGGGGGTGTTTGGCTAAGGTTGGTCTACCTGATTTCAAATGGGTAAATGTAGGATCTAAGACTTTTGACACTGTTTTTATTGGTTATGCTCAAAATAGTGTTGCTTATTAATTTATGTCTTTCAATGATTATTCTATTTGTGAATCTAGAGATACAACATGTTTTTCCTTTGAAAAATAATGTGCCTAGTGATGTGCAAAATAATGCTTCTACATCTATGTCTGTTAATTCTCATGTTGTGCCTTCTTCCAATATTGTTGATAATGAGCATGAAATTGAACTTAGAAGAAGTAAAAGACGTAGAATTGAGACTAGTTTTGGTCCTGATTTTATTACTGCTTTCTTGACTAAGAATTGTGATATTGATGTTTTAAATGACGAATTAGTTTCTTTTACTTAATGGAGGAAGACCCTAAAACTTATGATGAAGCAATAAGGTCAATAGATGCTCTGTTTTGGAAAGAGGCCATTAAAAGTGAATTAGACTATAGTTTCTAATCACACTTGGGACTTGCATGATTTGCCTAAAGGTTCTAGACCCATAAGTACCTCACGTTGTGGGATTTCACTGGGTTGTTGTTGTTGTTGTTCTAGACCCATAAGTAGCAAGTGAATATTTAAAAAGAAATTGAGACCTATTGGTACAATTGATAAATATAAGGCTAGACTTGTAATTAGGGGCTTTACCCAAAAGCAAGGGGTTGATTACTTTGATACGCCAATAAATCTGAATAATGGAGTTAACTCTTGAATAATGGATCACTTATTTCAGAGATTACAAATCTGCACAATAAATTCCATAAAATGAATCTGGACATATTTGGGTAATTTCTGGTAAGGATGTATTTGGACAATCTCGGATAAGCCCAAAATATCAAAAAAATAATATTTTGCAAAACCAGAATTAATTTCGGCCTGACGTCTACATTGCGCGCAGGGGGCAGGGGGTGCAAATTCACCACTTTTGCCTACGGAGCCCAATTCTCATGTGCGCGAGGCCCATTTCTTGTTCTAGCCCATTTACTAACACAGCAACACACAATTCAATATAAGGAGGAAAGAAAGACTTTCCTCCACCTATGTGGGACATTTGCACTTTATAGAGGAGAAAAGATGAGTAAGGAAAAGAGGAACCACAAAGAAACTTTGGCTTTGCATTACCAACAAAGAATTGACTAGAATAGCAATACATAACTCTCACAAGTTAATCAAGAGTATTTGACTAAGTTTTTGACTTTGCAGCATATATAAACATACTAAGTATGAAATTTTGTGCTTTTAATCCCTCAAATATTGTAAAGATTTTGGTCATTTTATTTTCTGATTAAGCCCATCTAACCTTCAATTAATTGATATGTACACTTTTGGTCCCTCAGATTGTGATTTTTCATAGATTTAACGAATTATTAAGTACTAAACCATTTCATTATCAATGTGTTATGTTAAAAGTGTATTGTTACTCCATATGTAAGCGTAAAAGAGTTCTAAAAAAATAGTCTAAATATCGCATGATCAGATGCCCTTTCCGACGCAGTTCACGTTGTTGAGCTGCCAACTAGCTGAGCTAGGTATTTTCTAAAGAAAAGGAGCAAGAATATACATTTTAGTTAATTGAAAGTTAAGCTTAACCAAATAATGCAAGGACCATAATTAGAATTTATCAATAACTGAAGGACTAAATGTGCAATTATCCCTACTAATTATATTACTAATTACAATTATAGTAGCACCTCTGCCGACACTGTAATGGCCAGCTAGATTGTTTATTAAATACATACATTTAAATGAAATAGATTTATATGAGCGATTCAAATGTGTTAGGTGATTTAAGAGTCTTGTCGTTTGATTTAGAAACTAATTTTTCTAAGCATTCTCTTCATCTGAAACATTGACAAATGATAGCAAATCAAATATCAAGACGGACCTCTCTTTGACCATTTCAATTGCTTATTCATTAACTTTCTAATTGTCAATTATTTTTGTAATTTTTAAAATGAATCAGTATATGTTCTTAAATCAATCAGTATATGTTCTTTGCAGGAACTGATTATAGTATTAATTCTTAGAATACCCCAAGTAATTGTTTGCTGCAATAATAAAATTATTGAACATTTAGTGTCACAGTGGAGTTGTGTTGAAGTCATAGAGTTGATTTTGTAGTCAAACTTCTGGTAGAGTTTTGGCTAACTCCTCATTTGTCTCGTGGATACCTAAATTTATGTTTTTCCTCTATTTTGGGTCAATAATTAAGTTTTGCTGACCTTCTAGGGTGTGTTCAGTATGGAGTAAAACATTTTCCAAAAAAAATTCAATTTTTCCATGTTCGATCGGTTGGTCAAATTTTTAGAAAATATTTTTTCTAGGGAAAAAAGTTCCTTTAGATTGAGGAAAATGACTTCCTTAATAGAAGTAGGGAAAACAAGTTCTACAAATGACATTTCACATTGATTGTGTCTCTCCCCACCCCCAAAACACCTCATCTTCACCACCACCACCCCACACCCCTACACCCCAACCCCACCTCTCATAGTATTTGTCTAGATTATATGCAAATGTTTCTAGGACAATATTTTTTACTTATGTACCGAACACAAGAAAATAAGCCAAAAATCCACTTATTTTCCAAGAAAATAAAAACATTTTCTTCCTTCCGAACACAGCCCTAGAGTTTCCTTCGTGCAGCTCACAGTAGATTGTGCTTTAGGTGTCACGCAGTTGAATACTAGGCCAACTAATATGTTATCTATGTTGTGTTTAGTATATGTAGCTTTACGATTAATAGAGATTAAATTTTAATGTCACAAAAGGGTAAATTTGTAAGATTATAATTTTTTTATCATTTAAACATATTTTGTTACAAACGTACCTGAATAAGAGAGGTGGGTATAATATTTCAAATCACAAGGGTCTGAACAATTGGCCCTCGGTCCTAAGAAAAATAAATTTCTTTAATTACCCAAAAGAAATATCAAAACTAGTTACTGGAGGTTAGTTTAGTATGTATCTAAACCACACCACAAGAGAGACTAATGTTATTAAACCTAAAAAAGCTCTATAAAAAATTTCATATATATGCATCACCTACATCACGATTATGATCTAAAATAGCGTTATAGTGTATTTCAGCCCTATAAAATAATATCTGTGTTGCAAATTTACTAATGGAGCTATGATTTCTAACTTCTAAGCACAAGTTAGTGTGACTACTGATGTAACAAACTGATCTGTGAAACACGATATGTTGAGAGGTATTCAACTATAAATACCTTATTTTATTGAACTATCAAACATTATGGTTGCTATATATATGTGCATATGTAGACATGTAGTTACAGCTAAGTAGACTAGACTAGAATTAATGGTTTTTGTTTTAGCTGGTTTTAAGTTGGAGTAAATTTCGGTTTTGCTCAATATATGGGCTGTGAATTTACCCCTGTATGGTTCCCTGATACGCAGGGTTGATGGCATAGGTTTTTTGGCCTAGTCCCCCTCTGCTTCTTTTTTGTATATTTCTATTAATTAGTAATAAAAAGGTGGTGCCACTTACGGTGTGAATCATACTTTAAAAAAAAAATGGAGTAAATTTCTCAAATGTCACTCGAGTTAGGGAAATTATGCAGTAAAGTCACTTTGCTTTGTTTTGTCACAATAAAGACACTCAACTTAAATTATGTAGTAAAATTACTTTATTTAGTTTTGTCACAATAAAATTATTAAGTGACAGTTGAACAGGCAGATCAAAGGCTATACCCCTTAAATATGAACATTATTACATTACCCCCTGCGTTCAAAGATATTAAAATTTAGGATGAGAAATCTTGACATATCAACTTTGTCACTGTAACAATATCTCAATTGTTACTAGGTAAATCTAAAATGCTAATTTATTTGATCTTGTAAAATTTTCCCATCAATATTCTTATGCAAGAAATGGCTATTCATCTGTCCAAAAGAACATCCCAGTTTTCTAGCTAGTAAGCTAGCTTTTGATGCCGATTTTTTTATTTGGTTAAATGCCTAGGTTTTCACAATTACGTATATATACATTTTAAGGAGAAATATTTACGAAACATGACGATAGTTTTATATTTACAAAACATAACATTACAAACCCTATATAAAACATGCTTTAAAAAAAATTAAAATTTTTATTTTATTTTTAATTTTTTTTAAAAAAAATTATTTATTTATTTTTTAATTTTTTTTTTTTCGCTCAAAAATTTATGTATGAAATGTGTATATCTCGCTCAAGGCCTAAAAAGTTCGCTCAAAATTTAGTGTATGAAAACGGTATGAAAAATGTATGAAATGTGTATATCTCGTTCAAGGCTTAAAAAATCCGCTCAAAATTGTGTGTATGAAAACAGTATGAAATTTGTATCTCGCTCAAGTCTTAAAATTTCGCTCACATTTTCGTGTATAAAGTTCATGTTAGATTTCTATAAAATTAATACAACTCCAACAACATTTTATACAACTTTGATACAACACTCAAAACTTAAAATAATCGATCAAATTTTTGTGTATGAAATGTGTATATCTTTGTCACGACCCAACTAGGGGCCGCGACGGGCACCCGATACTCGTACCGAGCACCCCTTGCCTCGTTTCATACTCTTACTCTTAAGTGGGCCGTGTGAATTTCCGCACTAATTTTTTTTTTTTTCCATTTGCATGGTCACTTTATAACATAATTATAAACTGTATTAATTTAATTTACATTGGCGGCGACAACCAGCTACAAAACATCTGTCTGTACATATCTGTCTACGAGCCTCTAGACAATATACATATAGCATCAAAATGGGCTAAGTCTTCTTCGTGCCCAAATATATACACAAAAGTAATACCAACAAGCGGTGGCTCCGAACAACCGGAGCACTCTCGACGAACCGGTGGAGCTTCTAAAGACCGGACCCGTCTATCTCGCTACCCGCGCGGCATAAACGCAGCGTCCGCAAGAAGGGACGTCGTACAAATAATGTACCGAGTACGTAAGACATGAATCAAATATGCAGAAAACGTAGAACAAGGACAATAACATGAATGAATAGCATATCATAGGGTAGAAAGATAACCTGTACATATAAATGCCCTTCGGCAGATACTATGCATGCTTAGTGCTGCGGAACGTGCAGCCCGATCCATACATCTATTATATTGCTGCGGAACGTGCAGCCCGATCCATACATCTATTATATTGCTGCGGAACGTGCAGCCCGATCCATATGCGTTATGCTTTACCTTCTTTGAAAATATCTCTTTTTCATATATACATATATACATACATATAATAGAGCATATCATATCGCCGAGGCGTCGGCTCCGATCCATTTAACCATACATCCCGCGTCCGGGACGAAATCATGTATCATACTCCAACTGATCAGGTGGCTGTGCGTCTATAGCGCCTTCCCTTTATTCCCAACTTCCCCATATACATACAATATATAGACAACATGCATGAGAGTCTAAAGAAAATCGTGTCCACATCGGAGTGACTTAAGGTCGGTAGCCTCCGATTCCATTTTTGGATTGGTCGTGATCATCACGTCTCACCTTGGAGGAACTAGTATTATAAGGCGAGACTATCAATAAAATGTGGCATTAAAATAAAGCGTAGCATATGATCATAAGCTTCATATAATATTTCCTTTAGAATCTTTTAGAAAGTAAAGCCATAATAAGAAGTAAGATTGAATTCATGGACCAACTGAACACTTTCATACTCATTTTGAGCTCTTAACTTGAAACTCTTAGTCGTGGACTCATTCTTATTACACTCGTCATCAACATATTTCCTTCATTAATTTCATCGTTATGGGCATCATAGAAAGGTTCTCTTTAAAGTAATTACAACACCTATCATTTGGTAAGCGGGACGATAAGGAAGAATCCGGGAATAGTGGGCCCACCTCGGTCAAGTGAGGCGGCATATACAATTTACATATAGTACGCTCCATGGCATTACTTGTGAGGGTTTTAGGATAATCGGGTCCTATTCGTGCAAGTTCTAGGTGATTAGACCATCCTTTCACTATTCATAAGCTTTTGGTTCAATTCTACTGAAGGAATAGCGGTCAATTTCCAACGTGGATTTCTAGAATTAGGGAGATCCCCGAGGCGCGTAACCAAGCCTATACATCTAAGATATGCCAAGGAAAGGAGGGGGAAGTCTTACGTACCTTTTCCGCTTCTTTCACGCCTCCAAATCTCCGCTCCAAATTCGCCAAAATCTACAATTTGGTCACATTCACCAAATGTCAATTTAGGCATCTAGAAGTTGAAATTTAAAGTGACCATTTGTCTACTGAAATTTCGGCAGCACTTCCCCTGTAATTACACCATCCCACCAAGTTTAACTTGGCCAATTTCAATCAATGACAATCCGGGAATTCAACCCGGCCAAACTATCAATTATAATATCACAACCATACTAACAACTTCCAATTTCAATCCAAGATACATCATAACAACTCAATCAAGTTACTACTTCCTTCAAGGTATTTTAACTCCAATAAGAACAATAACAACTTAACAATTTGCACATTAACAACATCATACTATAAACATTATCCTCCATGCATGCAAGAACACTACATTCAAGTTACATAATCTCTACATCAAGTCTCCAACTACAACAATTTCTCTAAGTTCATTAAGCTTCTATTAGCAACATAAAATCCACATAATAACAATTAAGACATTGAATAAAATCAACTCATTCCCTTCCACCTTGCACCACAACCACACGGCCATACCACCACACACGCCACCCACACACACACACACAACACACGGCCAACATCATGCATACACAACTACAACCTCTCCACAATCATTCAACTTCCATTATCAACATAGCATCCACAGCAATAACAACCAAACATTCAATAACATAATTAAAACATAATTCATACACACCCCTAGGCATACACGGCCACACACCCATATTTTTGTTCTTCATGAATTTCACTCCTTTTCATACACTATACCATGCACAAGCATCCATAACATAAAAAAGGAAATGAATTCTTACCTTCTCCCTTGATTCTTCAATTAGCTAGAATTTCCAACTTATATGAATATATGTTTTTCTTGCTCCAATAACAACTCCACTTTGCTAAAGACCCTTCAATGGAATATTTAGGTGAAAGAAAATAATTTTTGGTGAAAGATTGCCCAAGGTTCTTGCTTGGTGAAGCTTGGCGAATGGCCTTCTTGTTGTTCTCCTCCTTTTTTTTTTTTTCTTGAAACTTCTACATTATTAAGTGAATCCTCCTCTTAATATATATTTATAACACATGATTAATTCACCCTCCATGGGCTTGGGCCATACAACATGGCCGGCCACCCCTCCAAACCTTGGGCTTCTTGCTCTTTTTTTTTTTCTAGCCCAATTCCTTAGTTAAGTATTTAGTAATTCCCGAAACTAATTTCTAAAATTCCAACCTTACCCTTGGCCTTCCTCCGCACTTCCACACCAATATTTATCAACAACCACAACATACATATTAACCAAAATCAAAATATTGCCTTATTCCTACAAATCTCAAATATACTATATATT
This sequence comes from Lycium ferocissimum, assembly GCF_029784015.1. Classification (NCBI taxonomy): domain Eukaryota; kingdom Viridiplantae; phylum Streptophyta; class Magnoliopsida; order Solanales; family Solanaceae; genus Lycium; species Lycium ferocissimum. The sequence continues at coordinate 43,771 of NW_026727592.1, forward strand.
TTTTTTTAATTTCCCGAATACGCAAAAGTACGGGATATAACGTCCTCCCCCCCTTTTGAACATTCGTCCTCGAATGTTAAACTGACCTTATGGTGTATCGCGACACTTTGGGGAAGGTCGTCCTCGTAGTTGTCTCACACGTCGCTTAACATATCCACTTTAGGAGCTTAGGTTGCCTTTATGTCATAGGTCAGTTGAGGTAGCTCCGAACGCTGGCCCCGTGTTAACAGATCCCCCTTTCACTGGATCTTGAGCTGTCATAGTTCATCTTAAACCTAGCATGTCCTCTCCCCCCCTTTATTAAAAGGGTCTATACACGCCTATGCCCTTGGAGTAACCACCGCTTTTCGCGATCTTCTATATATCGCGCATTTTGTTTCGGAACCCTACGGTCATGATTGATAGGTCACAACCACATATGTACTACTATTTTACTTGCAAACACCTCCAACCGCTAGCCGTACTTTCTTTAATCCGGTGGCTCGTCATGTCTTCTCCCCTTACCCGTCGCCCAGCCCGTCTCGGCCTACGCGACCCTCTATGGGGTTTCTAATCACTCCACACACTCTAATTTACTTTGGGCTACCTAATTTCACATTCGCCTTTCATCCCTACCTTTACAAAATTTTTAACATATTTCGCAAGTGTGGTCACCCATCCCGAGATTGCTCTCTCACCCTAGCACGCTTAACCTCAAACCTTTAGTACATTTCGGCATTCTGACGCTAGTATTTTCGCCTCCATTTCCCGGGCTATTTTTATCACATAATCTGGGGCGTATTGGTGTCTTGACAATTTCCGGGATGCCCTCGTAACGCGTCTTTCCCTTGTAATTACTATTTTAGCCTTCACGACTACCTATAGTCATCTTTTTCCCTATGTATACGGTACTCCTCATCCTGAATCTTCAGATTTCCCCCTATATTTAGTAATGCAAGGAGTGGGATATAATATAATAATATCTAGGGCAATTTAACACATTCATATAATAATAAAATGCCGATAATGTACCTGTGGCGGCGTCTGGGAGGGTTCAGGATCCTGCCGTCCTGTAAACGCGTATATACGGTGGGGAGGACCGAACCGGGACGCCCCTCCCCTACCTCGGCCACGGCCCGCTGGGGCCTGGGAAGTCTGCTCAGGCGGGTGCACGATCGATGACGAACCAATTGCCGAACCGGCGGGCTTGGTTCTTTCTCCCTCGTTCTTCAGCGGGCAATCACGCATCCTATGGCCAACCCGCCCGCAAGTATAACATGCACCTGCGCCTGCGCGACACTCTCCAGAGTGTGGCCTACCACGCCGAGGACACCGTGGTGGGGGTAGCATTGTCCTGCTAGACTCAGCGCCATATTGGAACCCTGAAGCTCTATCGCAGGCCGAGGAGGTGCACCGGCCGCCGGATTGGCCCGAATATCTAGATTGCTCCCCGTGCCCGGCCCCCTACGTATTCGCTCCCAGCCCCGAAAGATCCGCCTCTTTTCTCGGAACCCTGTCCGGATAACGTTCTCCTCTCTCCGTAAGTGATACCGTTCCTCCGGTTTGGGCGTGGGCCGGATACGGGTAATAGTCATCCCACCTTGGAGTGAAGCCGTCAGCACTCCTTAACCAAATACGCCCCCAACCCACTTACAAATCGGTGCACGTGATCTCCCATACGCCTACCATGGCCGGGGCATCGGCTAGCGAGTTAAAGCGAAGGCCGTATTCCCCGACGCTCATATTTCCTCGTTTAAGATTCAAGAACATATCCGCGCGAGCTCGTCGAACCTCCCGGCGGTAAGAAATGTCGCGAGAAATGCCTCCGTGAACTCTCGCTAAACCGGGGAGGGCATTTGCTCCCCTTTACCCGCTATTATACCACGGAAGCCGCCACATCCCGCAACCTCGTATGACGCCAATTCCACCGACTCCGTATCCGAAGCATGTATGATCCTCGGTGTCCTCAACATCTCATCTCCTCGGGTCTTCCTCTCGGTTTCGATCCATAAAACTCCGGGAGGTTTTACGATAAAATCACGGGCCCCAGCACTCCCCCCGCCCATCTCTCACGATCCGCATCTTGCCGCCGAGTCCGTGCGGCAACAACCGGGTCGATGGCCGGATGGCCTCGCCATCCGCCGGCCGGAGCTGCTGGCGGTGGAACTGGAACTCCTCCCTGCTCCGCTGACACGGGGGGGGGGGGGGCATGGAAAGCCTGAGAAGGAGCCTCGTTATGAGACTCGCCCTTAGTTCCGCCGTGGCTCCCGTTCGGTCCTTTTCTCGGCCACCGTCTTGCCCTTTCCACCGTAGCTTCCTCTCTCTTCACCGCATTACCGAAACCATAGCACAAAATTAGAAAAGAATATGGGAAACTGTAACATAGCTTTTATCGCACGATCGGATACAAAGAAGGTCGATTTCCTAAATGCCCTGCTCCTCCCGTTTATAAGTGTGCCGCGCGCACACACCCAGGTGGGACTCTACTAGACACGGCTCGTAGACAAACCCCTAGGACCGCCGCTCGATACTCACCGCCGTCACGACCCAACTAGGGCCGCGACGGCACCCGATACTCGTACCGAGTACCCCTTGCCTCGTTTCATACTCTTACTCTTAAGTGGGCCGTGTGAATTTCCGCACTAAATTTTTTTTTCCATTTGCATGGTCACTCTATAACATAATTATAAACTGTATTAATTTAATTTACATTGGCGGCGACAACCAGCTACAAAACATCTGTCTGTACATATCTGTCTACGAGCCTCTAGACAATATACATATAGCATCAAAATGGGCTAAGTCTTTCCGTGCCCAAATATATACACAAAAGTAATACCAACAAGCGGTGGCTCGAACAAGCGGAGCACTCTCGACGAACCGCGGTGGAGCTTCGAAAGACCAGGACCGTCTGTCTCGCTTACCTCGCGGCATAAAACGCGGCGTCCGCAGAAGGGGACGTCGGTACAAATAATGTACCGAGTACGTAAGACATGAACCAAATATGCGTAAAACGTAGAACAAGGACAATAACATGAATGAATAGCATATCATAGGGTAGAAAGATAACTCCGTACATATAAATGCCCTTTGCGTATACTATGCATGCTTAGTGGCGGAACGTGCTGCCCCGATCCATACATCTATTATATTGCTCGCGGAACGTGTTCCCGATCCATATGCGTTATGCTTTACCTTCTTTGAAAATATCTCTTTTTCATATATACATATATACATACATATAATAGAGCATATCATATCGCCGAGGCGTCGGCTCCGATCCATTTAACCATACATCCCGCGTCCGGGACGAAATCATGTATCATACTCCAACTGATCAGGTGGCTGTGCGTCTATAGCGCCTTCCCTTTATTCCCAACTTCCCCATATACATACAATATATAGACAACATGCATGAGAGTCTAAAGAAAATCGTGTCCACATCGGAGTGACTTAAGGTCGGTAGCCTCCGATTCCATTTTTGGATTGGTCGTGATCATCACGTCTCACCTTGGAGGAACTAGTATTATAAGGCGAGACTATCAATAAAATGTGGCATTAAAATAAAGCGTAGCATATGATCATAAGCTTCATATAATATTTCCTTTAGAATCTTTTAGAAAGTAAAGCCATAATAAGAAGTAAGATTGAATTCATGGACCAACTGAACAATTTCATACTCATTTTGAGCTCTTAACTTGAAACTCTTAGTCGTGGACTCATTCTTATTACACTCGTCATCAACATATTTCCTTCATTAATTTCATCGTTATGTGCATCATAGAAAGGTTCTCTTTAAAGTAATTACAACACCTATCATTTGGTAAGCGGGACGATAAGGAAGAATCCGGGAATAGTGGGCCCACCTCGGTCAAGTGAGGCGGCATATACAATTTACATATAGTACGCTCCATGGCATTACTTGTGAGGGTTTTAGGATAATCGGGTCCTATTCGTGCAAGTTCTAGGTGATTAGACCATCCTTTCACTATTCATAAGCTTTTGGTTCAATTCTACTGAAGGAATAGCGGTCAATTTCCAACGTGAATTTCTAGAATTAGGGAGATCCCCGAGGCGCGTAACCAAGCCTATACATCTAAGATATGCCAAGGAAAGGAGGGGGAAGTTTTACGTACCTTTTCCGCTTCTTTCACGCCTCCAAATCTCCGCTCCAAATTCGGCAAAATCTACAATTTGGTCACATTCACCAAATGTCAATTTAGGCATCTAGAAGTTGAAATTTAAAGTGACCATTTGTCTACAAATTTAAAGACTTCCCCTGTAATTACACCATCCCACCAAGTTTAACTTGGCCAATTTCAATCAATGACAATCCGGGAATTCAACCCGGCCAAACTATCAATTATAATATCACAACCATACTAACAACTTCCAATTTCAATCCAAGATACATCATAACAACTCAATCAAGTTACTACTTCCTTCAAGGTATTTTAACTCCAATAAGAACAATAACAACTTAACAATTTGCACATTAACAACATCATACTATCAACATTATCCTCATGCATGCAAGAACACTACATTCAAGTTACATAATCTCTCGTATCAAGTCTCCAACTACAACAATTTCTCTAAGATCATTAAGCTTCTATTAGCAACATAAAATCCACATAATAACAATTAAGACATTGAATAAAATCAACTCATTCCCTTCCACCTTGCACCACAACCACACGGCCATACCACCACACACATACGGCCACCCACACACACACACAACACACGGCCAACATCATGCATACACAACTACAACCTCTCCACAATCATTCAACTTCCATTATCAACATAGCATCCACAAGAATAACAACCAAACATTCAATAACATAATTAAAACATAATTCATACACACACCCCTAGGCATACGTACGGCCACACACCCATATTTTTGTTCTTCATGAAATTTCACTCCTTTTCATACACTATACCATGCACAAGCATCCATAACATAAAAAAGGAAATGAATTCTTACCTTCTCCCTTGATTCTTCAATTAGCTAGAATTTCCAACTTATATGAATATATGTTTTTCTTGCTCCAATAACAACTCCACTTTGCTAAAGACCCTTCAATGGAATATTTGGGTGAAAGAAAATAATTTTTGGTGAAAGATTGCCCAAGGTTCTTGCTTGGTGAAGCTTGGGCCGAATGGCCTTCTTGTTGTTCTCCTCCTTTTTTTTTTCTTTTTCTTGAAACTTCTACATTATTAAGTGAAGCCTCCTCTTAATATATATTTATAACACATGATTAATTCACCCTCCATGGGCTTGGGCCATACAACATGGCCGGCCACCCCTCCAAACCTTGGGCTTCTTGCTCTTTTTTTTTTCTAGCCCAATTCCTTAGTTAAGTATTTAGTAATTCCCGAAACTAATTTCTAAAATTTCAACCTTACCCTTGGCCTTCCTCCGCACTTCCACACCAATATTTATCAACAACCACAACATACATATTAACCAAAATCAAAATATTGCCTTATTCCTACAAATCTCAAATATACTATATATTTTTTTTAATTTCCCGAATACGCAAAAGTACGGGATATAACAATCTTGCTCAAGGCTTAAAAAGTTCGCTCAAATTTTATGTATGAAGAACGTATGAAACGTGTATATTTCGATCAAGGCTTAAACATTACGCTCAAAATTTTATGCATGAGAATGGTATGAAATGTGTATATCTCGCTCAAGACTTAGAACTTCATTCACATTTTTCGTATATAAAGTTTTTATTAGGTTTCTGGAAAATTAATACAACTACAATAATTTTGTAACAACTTTCATACAATATTCAAGGCTTAAAGTTTCGCTCACAATTTTGTGTACAAAAATTATATTAAAAATTTCGCTCACACATACACATTTCATACATTTTTCATACAACTTTCATAAACAAAAAATTGAGGTAATTTTTTAAGCCTTTGAGCAAAAAAAAATATATTTTCTGAAAAAAATAAAAAACGAAAAATATATGAAAATCCGTCATGTTTCGTAATATATCTTTATGTTTTGTAAATAAAGAAAACTATCATCACGTTTCGTAAATATTTCTCCTTAACATGTATATATACGTAGTTTTCCCTTTATGTATTCTGAAAAGGATATTAACTTCCCTAGAAAGATAATTGGACCCACATGAAGTAAGCCTGTCAAGTGGGCCGGGACAGCCCGAACCCGGCCAGAAACCCGACCAGTAAACCCGGCCCGTAAACCAGCCCCACACCTCGGCCGGCTTGGACCCACTCAAGAGAGTAAGGGTCAAGTTGGGGGGATTTATTGTGGGCCGGGGCTAGGTGGGATTTATTGAGGGGGTGGCCGGGACAAGGTGGACGTGTGCCCCACCGGCTCCGCCACCTCAAGGTTGATGGCTCATCGGGGAAACGGCCCGGCCCGGCCCGACCCACTTCAAATAATAATAATAAAAAAAAGATATGTACTACATTTATTACTAATAATAAGTATTTTAAAAATATTGTATCCCAATAAATTAGGAGTCTCTTTTTTAAGGAGACTTTTAGTTTTCTTTTTAAAATCGTATTTTAAAGCTAGACAATCTTGTTTTCTCAACAAATATACCTTTGATACATTTCGTATATAGTATATATTAGATTGTGATAGTACTTATCTCAACAAATATACCTTTGATAAATCATTCGATTCATTTCATGCCTTTTCACAAGTGTTCTACGCAACACACCGCACTCCCTCCACCTCCACCCTCTAATAGGCTAATACCCGACGCTCCGGACTTGTGGAGATATATGTCACCACAATGTTGACATTTAACATGTTTCTCATTTACTCGCTCAAAATGTAGAGGTGAAGTAATGTACACAAGTTGAATAGCAATTTAGATAAAGAGAGAATTGTGGAAGAATTGTGTGAAAATGAAGAAGAATGGAGGGGTATTTATAGTTTGAAAATATGACCAAAGTACAGTTATTCATAAATTTAGGGGTTCAAATAAAATTAGCAACGACTAGTTTTTTAAATTTACAACGGCTAGCTTTTTGAATTTGACGACAACTAAACTTTTTTTAGTTTAGCAATTTTATCATTAGTTGTAAATGTTAATTTTATTATTAGTATTAAATGTAAATGTCTATTTTTGTATTAGAACTTTAAAAAAAAAAAAAAAGGCCCGGCCCACTAACTAAAATCCGGCCCGGCTCACTTAGTCCACTACGTACCCCTACTAGGGTAGGGGACTGGGCCGGACACCCCTTTCCCTCCCCCAACCCGGCCCACTAACTATGGCCCGGCCCGGCCCGACCCACTTGACACCCTTAGTCATGAAGACTTATTTCCTTTTTAAAGGCAACCTCACCATAGACCAAACCAAATATGATTAAAGATGTTACATATTTACTTACGTCTTTTTCGAAGGGCAGCAAGCATTGGTCATGTGGACCTGGCCAAAAAGTAACAGTCAAAAAGGTTTTGGCAGATAAGCATCATTATCTGCAATTACTGCTATTTTTGGATCCACTTGTGGAAATAAGACTTGGATTTTGGCAACTTGCACATATAATGCTAAAATATGGCTTTCTGAAAACTTTGATCATACAAGTGGGCCAAGCTCCCAACGTGAAACATAATCAATCACGTGCTATTGACCAAAATTTATAATTTATCTATGTATACATAGGAATCTAAGCCATGAATGCGTCGTGTGTGTATTTAGTCAATTGAGAACATGAAACCTCCTCCTAATTTTTAATTCCTTAGACACAAGATCAAAGTATTTATCTAGCAACCTCTTTAGAGCTCGGATAGCTTAAAAGCTAGTACTACAAAGGTAATTTTGTGCAAATATTTATATATAATTCATGGGAAAAGTTGCTTAAATGTCACGACCCAACCGGAGGGCCGCGACGGGCATCCGGTGCTAACCCACCCGGGCACATACCTTCACATCACATTTAGGTGAGCCACATGACTAAATCATACTTTCATTCATCATTCATATTAATCCCATTGGGCGACAATTTACTTATATCGTCATTAACAACTATGCCCATATAAATGTACATAAGCCGACGAGGTTATCAAAATAATATCCCAAAATAAAGGCCGACAAGGCCAACCATATCTAATCATATACATATGTCTACGAGCCTCTAAGAAGAGTATGTCATATCATATAGGCGGGACAGGACCCCCCCGTGCCCATAAATATGTACACAAAAAAATCTATACCAAAAGCTGCAGCTCCGAATGAGATAGAGCCCCGCTATGTAGTCCCCGAATAATGAAGCTATGGATCAAGTCGTCTCCACCGGCCACTCCGCGGGCATGACGCGGCGTCCACAAACAAAAGGACATCAAGTACGAAGAATGTACTGAGCATGTAAAGCATGATCATTATCAATATGAAAGCATAATAGGCAACATATGAAATAGCATAGGATGGGAGATAATAGTATCATCGTCATAGCACTTACTTGCTTTCCATAGGGACATTCCATTTCTACTGCGTATCCGTGTACATACATCCATATCCGTACTCATTTACCTTTCGTATCCATTTTCGTATTCGTATTCATATTTCCACTCATGCTCATATTCATATCATTTTCATCTCATATACATAGCCTTTACATAACATTTACATATACTTAGTATATTCGTATTTATATTGATGTCATATACATAGCATTTATATAGCATACCCGACCACGAAGGTTCGGTGTTTCACATACCTCGCCCTACCAAGGCTCGATGTCACATACCGGCCCTACCAACTCGGTGTTATTCGTACCAATCGCGCAGCCGGCGCGCGCGCGCTATTACATATATACATATCTATATATTCTACCCGGCCATATAAGCTCGGGGTTTCATAATAGCCACACACGGGCACATATACATATAAGCTCATAAGCATCTTTAGCCTTTTTACTATCGTCATTCATTACATTCTATCCTTAGAGGATTACTCGTCGTATAAGGAACTTAGTACAATCGTATCATATCGAGAATCATAAGCTTAGTAGCTTTTAGAGATAGGATCATTGGAGAATATCGTAGGCTCATAGAAGGATAGATATTTGGCCAAAGAACCATGCCTTATGAAAGAAGGGTTAGCCTTACATACCTTTTCGTTCAACTATTCTATCACTTGCACGTTCTTCTTCAATGCTCACGTTTTCTACCTTCATTAGAGTGCATACTAACATTAGAGAATTGATAGCTTAGCATTCATGACTAAAGCTAGGGAAAATTTGACAACATCTCCTTTATTTATACGACTTCCTCCATATCATATATCAACTCCCAAACATCAATAATAATATTCGCAATATTATCACAATAGCCTTTATTCAACTACATTACCCTTACTTCTCAATTCACTTCAATTCATCCATATTCATGGTCATATCACACAATTTCGTTCATTCATATACAATGTCTATTCCATGTTCTCAATATAATTTATAACATGATTATAATCATAATGTACCAAGAATCATAACTCAATCCAAACATTTACTCAAAGGTGACACTATTCTCACATTCATGACCCATTTCCTATTTCCTTATATAATCCAAGTGTTTCAACTTTCAAATACCTTAAACAACAAGGAAATGTCATAAAACTTACCTTAGATGGTGTAGGAATGAACCTTGGGTGCAAACACTTCACTTGAAAAAAACCCTAGTTTTTCCTTCACTTGGATTTCTTGTTTTGGATGAACTTTAATGGGTTTCATATACTTAATTCACTTGGTTTGATGTAGATGATCACTAATATCTCTTGAATTTGTGTGGGAGAAATGTTCCAGAGAGTTCTAGAGAGAAGGAGTGAAATGTGGAAATGAAATAATGAACTTGGTCCTCTTTTTAATAACCCAAAAATCTGTTCTATCGGGAGATTATACGGACACTTATACGGTCCGTATAACTTATACGGTCCCTATAAGTGACCGTGAAATGGGACCTTCAAACTCTCGCCTCTGTGACCATTATACGGTCCGTATAAATTTATACGGTCCGTATAACTAACCGTATAATCCCACCAGTGAGGGATCTTCACTGGGATGGTTCTGCGGTCCATTATACGGTCCGTATAACATTACACGGTCCGTATAATGAGCCGTATAACCCACCAGTCCACTGAACTTGTTCTCGTCACTTCGTTTGATCTCCAATCCTTATGGAACCTTCTTAACACTTGTTTAACACTTCATTAACAATCTAAGGGGCATTATAACTCTTCCCCAAAACATTATTGAGTCGTCATTGATTCGATACTTGTAAATCTTGCCCGACACATGACATAAACCTTACTTTCCTTAACAACTTTTCGTCTCCTACTTCAAATGACTTTGAAATCTTATTTAGAATCATCAAATGCTATTTCTTACTTATCGGAATACCATATACTTCGTGCTCTTCGTTTGCCCATTCACTATGCATCAACGGAAAATTTTCCGAGGTGTAACATTAAACCTTTAACGTTTTGACAAGAAACGGAATACTTTGAGGAGAATGTAATTTTTGGAACAAAAGTTTGTTTATCTTTTAGCGGGTTGAAGAGATGCCAATCCGATCCCTAGCTAAGCTTCTACAATTAAACCTTTGACTTACGGTAACTTTTGAACTTCTTTTATCACAATAGTCGAATTTATTCATTTCAAGGGGATTCAATAGTTTATGTATAATTTTAAAAAAAAATCATTTTTACCCTTTTGTGCAGTATATTTTCTTGACGAAGAAGATTAAGTTAAACCTTTTTATTGGCTTAATTTCTCATTAGGTATTCAAATAAAGTCTCTGAAAATTCATAAGTATAATCGAGCATACTTAAACCAAAACAAGTAGAGATCACATCGCGTTGAAATTGAAGTACGTACACAATTAGGAAAGATAAATAATTTTCAAGTATATTGAATTAGATATATGCATTCTCGGAAATTATATTCCGTCTTCTCGCTGGGATACGCCACGATTTTTATAATGGAGAATGAAAAACGAGGTAAGTTTAACAATATTTGTCAATATATTGCAGCCTATCTTTTGTCTTAAATACGTGGAAGTGGCACAAAAATTAATTAATTAGCCTATATATGAACTGCTGCTATGAGAAAAATGTTGTATGGGTCATTGAATGGAAGAATGCATGTGTTTGCATGAAACTTTTTCATCAAACAACCCCCCCCCCCAAAAAAAAAGTCCCAAACCTCCAATAAAATAAATTAGAAGAAATTTTCCACATTAAATTGTCACATGCCATATACATAAAACATAGAAAAATTGACAAAGTTTTGCTGATAAATCATGATGATTTTCTGTACCTTGGACACATTTGTTCGAAGTAATTTTCCTTAATGTGTTTTTTCTCGTAACGAGATGTCGATTAGGTTGCATTCTTTATGAACGATTCAATATAGTGGTAATACCGTTATATTTGTGTAGTCAAAATCCATAAATTCTACATTTTTTCTTTCACTAATATATTTCGACACAGTTGAACAACAAGATTTTATATGATCAGCTCCTATATATATTTTTGATGAATGTGTGTGTGAAATAAATAAGTTGGTAATATAAGACAAATGGATCAATTAAGAATTATGAGAGTACTTTGTTCAAAAATTTGATTAACAAAGCAAGATCGCAAGTAAATCAATAGACGATGATGAAGAACAGTAAGGGCACTAACCTTGTCATTGCAAGAATTGAGTGAAGGGGACAAGATTTTCTAATTCATGAAGAGTGCACTTTTTAATCGTTCTTTTCTGAGATGGAGAAAGAAAAAACAAAGTAGTGTCTATTCTGGTTTTGGGACCATCTCCATTTGAAAGGTACTGAAGTGCCTTTTGTGATTTTAGTGTCTTTTCAATATATTTTCATTAAATATAAAAGAAAAAAATAACAAATATTTTCTAGACCAATATAATATTATAAAATTGGGCTCTTTAATTGAACGCATATTATGTAAAATATATTAACATGTGAGTCCATGAAATAGAAAATTACTAACATATTTTAGTTTTAAAATGGTCAAATCCTTCTGCAATGCCTATGGAGGAGTTAGGGGTGTCAAATGCGGGTCATGAATTTGGGAGGACTAAATAGAATGAGTTAATAAATAGATAAGTTATTGATCCATTTCAAAGCTACTTGAGATGAACTTGGCTAAGACACTTTAAAGCTGATTTTTTTTAGAATAAGAATTGAGTTTAAGCATAGGATTTAAAGAAGTAGACACCGGATGAAAGTCCCAAAAGTAAAATTCAGTAAGGAGTTCCAAGGAAAATTTTCGTTGAGTGATCACCAAACCTCCAGATTCATGGATAATGTTAATTTGGTGAAATAGGAATTAAAAACAGTGATTTATGATCGAAACTTGTGCGAGCAGAAAAGAAGTTTCTTATTCAATTTAGAGAATTACAAAATGAATCTATACACGTAACTACCTCCCTATTTATAGTTGTCATCTACTCAAGTTAAGCTAGCTAATCATACATGATTAATTTAACTAACTATCTGAGCCTAACCGACTCGTTAATGACAGCTGCAACTAGCTGACACTTGTAGCAAAATAATAACCAACTAACTGCAACAAACTACCTAACAGTGCAATAGCAACATCGAGCAGTATCAAGGGACTGCAGTGCACTTCTTTAACTGCTTAACATCCCCTCTCAAGTTAGGAGTAATGAAGATGTTCTTCATTCCTAGCTTGGATACAAGATAGGAATCTTGGATATGTGTTAGGCCCTTTGTGAGTAAATCTGTAGGTTGCTCAGCAGTAGGCAAATAGACTAGTTTGACAAGACCAATTTGAATCTTCTCCCGGATGAAATGACAATCAATATCAATGTGTTTTGTACATTCATGGAACACAGGGTTTGCAGCAATTTTGATTGCTGATTTGCTGTCACAATGAATAGGAATTGACACGTCTGTAAAGGAACACCTAATTCCTTGAATAAACCAATTAACCATACTATTTCTGCAGCTATAGAAGCTAGGTTCATGTATTCAGCTTCAGCTGAACTCCTAGACATAGTGTTCTGCTTCTTAGACTTCCAAGAAATCAAAGAATTTCCATAGGTTACAAAAATCCAGTAATGGACTTCCTATTATTAGCACATGACCCCCAATCAGCAGCACGGTAGCCTGTCAACTAGTTTGAGCCAGTGGAGGACATAAGAATTCCCAATCTTGGTGAATGTTTAACATACTTGGCCATCCTCATTGCTGCATCCAGATGAGAAGTCTTGGGAGCATGCATGAACTGACTAAGATTTTGTACTGCAAATGCAATGTTAGGTCTAGTTATTGTCAAATAGAGGACCCTGCCCAGCAACTGTTGATATTCAGTAGGATCATCAAGTAGTTTATCAATGGAAGAAGCACTAGGAAAATGCAAGTTAAATCTGCACTGGTTAACTCTTGGTTCAGCTCAATAGGGGCACCAATAGGTTTAGCACCAGAAAGTCCCATATCAGCAATTAATTCAAGTGAGTACTTTCTCTGATGCATGAGAATTCTAGTTGCACTTCTAGCAAATTCAATGCCCAGAAAATACCTGAGCTCACCTAAATCCTTGATTTTGAATTTATCCTGCAAAGTATTCTTAGTAGCCAAAATCAATTAAGGATCATTCCCAGTGATGAGAAAATCATCAACATACACAAGAACAATGACCAAGCCGGAACCTTGAGGCTTGGCAAAAAGTGAATAGTCTGCATGACTTAAAACCAGAATCAATCAAAGCTGTTGAGAGTTTAATGTTCCACTGCCTGCTAGCCTGCTATGAGCAGTCTACATACTTGAGCCTTTCCAGCTTGATGATTAAAACCCTGTGGCATTACCTTATAGACTTCTTCATTAAGATCACCTTGAAGAAAGGCATTGAAAACATCCATCTGGTCAATAATCTATCCTTGAATAGCAGCCAGAGAAATAACAACTTTGACAGTGACCATTTTCACCACAGGTGAAAAATTTCTTTGATAATCTAACCCTTCCTTTTGATTGTATCCCTTTGCAACCAATCTTGCTTTAAACCTATCAACCTCACCATTAGCATTATACTTGATTTTATACACCCACTTGCACCCTATGGCCTTCTTCACCATAGGCAGTGGTGCAACTTCCCAATTATGGTTTTCTTCTAAGGCTTTTATTTCACTTTGCATAGCTTCAATCCACCTTTTATCTTTAACTGCCTCAGGATAACTTCTAGGTTCTTGTTCCATGGATAGTTTAGTCACAAAGCTTTTATAAGGTGTTGAAATACTATCATAATCCAATACATCTCCAGTAGAGTACAAAAATCTACCAAGAGTTCCTCTTTTCTGCACTACATAATCAATATGTCAGATAAGTAGTTGAACTGATCTGCCTGACTTAGTATGTGTAGGAGGGGAGCTTTGAGAAGATCCAGGAACTGTTGTTCCATTGTCTATAGAATGAGCAAGGGTACTTTGAGATATCTGTTGAGTGTGCTCAGGCTCAGATGATGTATTCAAATCAGTAGTGGCATCAGTGTTCTCCATGACTCAGCAACAACATCAGTGCATTCTAACAACTCAGTAATAGCTTCAATGTTGTCCAAGGAATATAGCATAACATTCCTCTCCTCCTCATCTTAATGATGTGAAACACCATCAATAGATTCATGAATAACCTCAGTAGAAATAGGTACAGGAGCAGCATCAAAAGAAACCAGTTCCTTAGAGACATGAGAATGAAGAAACTGGGCATCTGCTTCATTATCACTTATAGAATACTGAAAAAGATACACAAACTCATGAAAAATAACATCTCTATTAACAAAAAAGGTGTTGGATGTCATGTCATACAACCTGTACCCCTTTTGAGTAAGATCAGATCCAAGCAAGACTGCATTTCTTGCCTTAGTTGCAAATTTATCCCCTTTTAGTAAGTTGATAGCAAAACAAAGATATCCTATTACTCTAATGTGGTCCAAGGATAGTTGCTTACCGTGTAGAATTTCATATGGAATCTTGTTGTTCAATACATACAAAGGAATCCTATTTATGATATACACTGCTGCTTCCACACACTCACCCCGAAAATGAATGGGTAAGTGGCCCTAAAATTTAATTGCCCTTGTAGTTTTCAATATATGTTTATGTTTCCTCTCCACAACACCATTTTGTTATGGAGTATGAGGACATGAACTCTGATGGATAATTCCATTCATTTTGAACAACTCACTGCAGTTAACATTAAAAAATGCCCCTTCATTATCAGATCTAAAAGCTTTAACTATTTTACCAAACTGAGTCTTGATCATTGTAAGAAATTTTTTTAGAACAACAATTATATCAGACTTCAAAGCAAGTAAGAAAATCCACGTCCACCAAGAGCAATCATCTACTAATGTGAGAAAAGACTTCATCCCATCATAATTAGACATCTTGTAATGTCCCTAGATATCCATGTGAATCAAATCAAAGACTGTCTCAGCTCTAGTATTACTATTAGGAAAAGGAATTCTAGTTTTCCTAGCTAGAGGGCAAAGAGTACATTGGTCAATATGAAAATTATTACACTTATTGAGTTCCTTTATTCTTTTGAGTACTCCCATAGGTACATGCACCATTCTTCTATGCCACAAATCAGGATCAATTTTATTTAGAACAGCTATTGATTTGACTTCATCTGCATAACTTTCCTCATGCTTTATTACTGAGCTCCACACATAAAGGTCACCTCCTAGTTCACCAATCCCCTTCACCTTCCTAGATGAGAGGTTCTGAAATACACCACATATTAGAAAGAATGTGACACAATAATTTAACTCCCTTGTCATCTTAGCCATAAAGAAAAGATTAAATTTAAATGTTGGTACACATAATACATTCCTGGTCACATCACCTTCATCTAATTGACAACTTCTAACATGAGAAACTGAAGTTGAGTCTCCTGCTAGTAGTTGAACTTTTTCTGTGTTTCCTACCATTAATTCATCTTGTAAGTGTTTTTTGTTACTTATCATATGGTTTGTATCTCCTGAATCTACAATCCATTTCAAGATGGCATTATGCAAAAAATACCTGTCATGTTTGCACCTCCACTGGTAGTAGGCATTGTGTTCTTACTTATCACATTAATGATCTGTCTGAGCTGTCTCAGAGTAGCTCCTTTCAATATTTGAGCAATTTGATCGGGTGTGAATATGTCTCCTATAATAGATGCATTCACCTTCTTCTTGGATTTAAACCTCAGGATAGCCAATCAACCTATAGCAGTTATCCCTAACATGTCCTGTATTATGACAAAAATCACATGTCATTAGCTTGTAACATCCTTCTCTTGTGTGCCCCTTTATGTGGAAATGATCACAATAGACATTGTTATAGTTCTGGCCACTATAATTCTTCTTTTGAGACTGCTTTTAAACACTAGTGTGTTCCTTGAGGTGAATAGTGCAATTGGATCTGTTCCTTCATGAACAACTCCAGCAATCCCTTTCTGACTTTCATCTCTTCTAACCATAGCATATGCCAGATTAACATTAGGCAGCTTTCTTTTCATCAATATCTGTCCTCTTTCCTGAGAGTAACTGTCAGTCAGTCCAATCAGAAATAGTAACAATATCTGATATTGCAACTGTTCCACACACTTCTTATCACCGGGTGGAGGTAAAATTAAGTCATACTCATCCCACAAATTTTTGAGTCTTGTGTAGTAAGTAGAAACTGTTGATACTCCTTGTGTTAGTGTGAAAATCCCTCTATGCAATTGATTCAACCTTGAACCACCAACCCTATCAAATTGCTCCTTCAGATCCAGCCAAATCTTATGTGCACTGAAATAAAACAACATTCCACTCCACATATCTTTGCTTACATTGCCTGTCATGTAAAAGATGACAATTGCATTGCATCGATCCCAAATTTTTTCAAATCTCCTTCATAATCTTCTCTATTAATAGACCCATCCACAAATCCTATTTTTTTCTTCCAACTAATGCCAGTTCCATAGCTCGACTCTATAAGCTATAATTCTCCATACCCGTTGATAGTTCTAAGTGCTTTCGTATTTTGATAATAGTCAACCGTTTCGGTAACCGATAGAGACACGGTCTATAATCTCTCTCGTGCACCACCTTGCACAATCAAGAGAGAAACCGTAAAGCCGAGCCACTTGCTGCACACAAGTACAGCTGTGAGTTAGCCCATGCTTTAGGTCAAAATGAAGAGTGTTCTCTTTTCACCTACATGCTCTCACTATATATACAACATGATGGCAACATATTTGGCAGAATTGAAAACCTAATCTAAATCGTACAAAGTTGCTGACACAAGTTCTCAAGATCTCTCAAGAGAAAAGTCACCTACAAGTTGAAGAACCTGATCCAGACACAAGATTTAGTCTAAGTTCTTTACATTGTTATGAGTCTTTGTTCATTTGTGCTTAAATTGCACACCTAATCTTCTGTGTTACGAAGCTATTTGTAGGTGTTTTGAAAAGTCTCAAAGTATGCTTGCTGGAAGTGTGTTTTCGCAAGCTTTTGAGTGGTACATTAGGATAGAGTTAGTCTAGGCATATTAGTGGTCCTTGGCTAGAGTTAGTCAAGTAGAGGTACTTACAATAGGAGCATTGCAAGTGTGAAGGGACTACGGGGGTTAGTTCCTAGATTGCATAAGCGTTATTATAAGGGTGAGGGATTATAGGAGTTACTTCCTAGCTTACGATGGAGTTATAACCTAAAGTTGCTCATGTAGGGGAGTTGAAATCCTACTGTGTTAGGTCGTGGTTTTTAATCCCTTGAGCAAGGTGTTTTCCACGGTGAAATCTTGCCTTATGTACTTACTGCACTATCTCAGGGAACTGGTAGATAACCAAGTCCGTCATATACTGTTTGGTGAGTGCACAACCTATATCAATTGGTATCAGAGTAAGTTCTTTCTAAAAGTTTAATACCTAGAAAGGATCCTTTTCATGGCTAGCTCGTCAAACCAAACGAAGGGTGGGTGTATCTTAAAACCACCAAGATTCAGTGCAGAACATTGTGACTGGTGGAAGACCAAAATCTAAGAATTCATCATTGCTGAGGACCCAGAGCTATAGGACATTATCTCATATGGCCTTCTAACTCCTGCATAAGATAGCTATACTCTGCAAAAGGATAAAAACACTAAAAGGATTCTTCTTCGAAGCATTAGATCAGGTCAATACAACTTAGTTGCCTTTTGTAAGGCAGCAAAGGATATTTGGGAGGCTCTCGAAAATACACACAATGGATTTGACAAGCTCAGTACAAAGTTCGAACTTCTCAAAATAAAAAATGACGAAACCAAGCAAGATCTAGAAAGGAGAAAATTGAAAGAAAAAGAGAGTCTGAACCACAAGGCAGCTGCTGAAAGTAACTCAAGTGGGGAGGAGTCTGAGCTGGACTGTTTAAATCAAGGACGCAAGAAGAAAGCCTAAAGAAATAGTCAGTCTCGAAAAGAAAACTCGTAAAAAATCAAGAGAACAACGTTTTTGTTTCAAGTGTGGGAAACCTAGCTACGTTGTTAGAACTTGTCCCTCTCACAAGCAGAGTGCCCGGAAGGATATCTTCGGCAGATCTAAAGATAAGAATGTCCAAAGCAAAGCGCTTATGATAAATGACAATGAAGCTTCTGAAAGTGAATCAACATGTGCACTTATGGCCAGATATGACTTGGACAGTGAAGATGAAGATACTGAGGTAAACTTCTTTGAAGTTCAGAAGAACTTAAAAAATTACTCTCAAATGAATTTGATGTCCTTGAAAAATGCTCTAATCGATGGCTTTCATAGTCTTGTTGAAGAAAAGAGCTCTCTCTATGAGGAAATCAATGGATTGGAACTTGAAAGAGACGATAGAGAGCATCTATTGCAGATCTTGAAAATCAAATTGCTGAAGTAATAAGAGAAAACTCTCTGTTAAAGAATTAAAAGAAGTAATGGATGAATACTCCAAAAGAAAAGGAAGAAGCCTATGAGGCTCAACCGGAATTGGAAAATGAGCTTCAGAAATTCAAAGTGAAGTTCACCTCTAAGCTAGAAAAGAACAGACAACTCAGGAGGATCTAAAAGGGATTAGAAATTCTCTGGACAAATCTCTAAATTGGTCCTGGTCAATACTGCTTCTACAGTCATGATTGAGTGTGAAGGCAAGAAAAAAATTAATGTTCAGGATGATAAAACTCCTAACAACCCTGTTAAAAAAATTGATGCTAAGAGTGGAAATCATATGAATACACACAATGCTTGGAGAAATTGTCGCAAGGATGCCTTCAAGATTAGACATCAGTATCTTTAAAAAAGAAAGAAATCCATCAAATGGAAACTCAAAATGGAGGGACCTGATCTCTGGGCAAGGAAGAAGGTGTTGCCTGCATGGATAAAGAAGAATATGATTCATCCGTTTTATCATGATAAGGGATATAAATTAGTCTGGGTTCCTAAGTCTGATGAATAATTCTGCTGAAATGCTTGAGTGAGAGGAGGCGGTCAAAAGGGATACTCAGTGTAGCTCAAATATTAGACTGCGCCAAACAAAAATTAAATCAAGTTCTTGTTCTTACTCAAGACCTAGCAAAATGAGAGTGTATCCTTTAGATTGTGGCAAAACTGGCTCCACACTCTCCCATATATAAGAAACTCATTGCGCTCCCCTAAAGATTCTTCTACATAATTGGCAATGACAAGAGTAAAGGTATACACACAGGGAAATACTAGGATGATTGAAGTATTGAAGAATTTTCTTTTCCAAGAGTTCATGCTTGTAACATCCCGTAAATTTGGGTTAGGTGTGAATATGTAAAAATCTAGTATTAAGATGATATTATACCTATACAAATCCATTCTTGATGAATTCGGGTGGAAGATGGTCGTTTTGAAGTCAAACCAACAATTGAAGTTCTTGAGGGCTCTTAACTTCGCCTAAGTTTTGGTAGGTCTGTCTTCTGGGTGATTTTCATGAAAATGTGTTGCGAATTTGGAAAAACTTCCTCAATGAAAGTTATAGATATTTGAAATATATTTCCAACGGTAGGGCGCCCATCCCAATCAAAGCTATGTACAAAAAGTTATGTCCGTTTTACTGAAGGGCACAAAAGCTGGAGAATTCGCCCAAAGTACGCCCAGAAAGTACGGGACGTCCTTTTGGACGTAGTTCTTCCATTTTTCACTGGTCTTGGCATCCTAAGTACGGGACGTACTTGTAGGCCGTACTTTCTCCGTTTCTAGCAGAGAATTTGGGTTTAAATTGGGTATGGTCTTATTTTGTTCCCATTTTTTTTTTCATCCTTACAAACCCTAAGCACGAAAATCATCCCTTCAAGTCTTAAAATCAAAGGTAAGAACACCCTTAACATTACTAATTTATTCTAACATCAAACCCATGATTCTTACCATGATTCTTGTGATCAAAACCTAGGGTCTGCATCATAATTCTTCCTAAAGTGATTCAAGCTAGGGTTTGGGTGTTCTTCATTAGAAAAGTGAATTGTTAAGCTTTGTTTAACACATTAAGGTATGTCTCTTTTTAAAAATAAAAATCATTTTTGGCTATAAGGATGATTTGTATGTCTCTCTTTTTGGAAACTTATTTTTAGTGAAAATCACTTTTGAACCTATTGTTGGAAGTATAAATTTTATTCAAGATTCTTCGATGAATGAAAGAAAAAGTAATCTTTTCATGTTTCTTGAACTATAATTCATGTCTAAATAGTGGTTAATGTGTGTGAGGGGACAAACCCACATTAAACCTAGATTGTAACAAACCCTATATACGTATAAGCTATTATGAATGTTTTCCTCCATGAGAGATGCTTAATAATGATGGTTAAGAGTTGGTAATGACATTCTCATTGATGAATTGGGACATGAAAATCTTTTGTAAAGAAGTTATGACATTGAAATCTTGGTTAAAGAAGTGTAAACGTTTTCAAGACATTTATTAAAATGATTTATCTTTACGATATGGCATAATAAACCTTAATAGTAAATGGTGATGTGACTACCTTGAGATGAATTGTAATTCGGCTTTTATGCTATGAACTCTGTTGATGTGATCTTTCCTAGCCATTTGGGAGGATGAGTGGTCACCGAGAATTTCATATTCCGGTGTATTTATGCCTAGCTACTCGGGAGGAAGGGTAGCCACTATGGATCCTAGTGTCGGGTTTGCTACCCGGAGTGTGGTTAATGCCTAGTTATTCGGGAGGAAGGATAGCCACCGAGGATTTCATATTCTGGTGTGGTCTTCGTGACAAGGGAACCTTTACGGTCATCCCTTCGTTGTGATTGATTCTTGGAGCCGTATTGGCGTGTGATATTTTTATTCTCTCTTGGAATTGTTGTTGACAATCATGATAAATTTGAAAGGCATAATTGAAAGTTGTAACTTGACAAAAGGCTTTATAATCGGTTTTGATAATTCTAATTGAGATACACAAGCTGAATACTTGTTTTTATATTGATTAATGGTTTTGTAAACTGTTTAACAAATGATATTAAGAATCATAAAGTGGAATGACTGTTTTTATACTACCTTTTCAGAACTGATTTCTTTATGTATTATTATATTTTATTTTATATTACTTCTTGTTCCCGAGGCACTCACTGAGTACGAAAGTACTTAGGCATACCATTGTTGTTTTTGATGGTATGTTAGGTAACAGAGAAGAGCAGGTTCGTGATACTCTCGACGCTTAGGAGAACTTGCTGCTGCAGTGGATTTAGTGAGCCCACATCCTTGTTCGTGGGACACTTTCTGTTTCATTTGTTATTCTAGATTTTTGGGCTGCGTCCCAAAGTTAGATGATGGTTGTGTCTCGTAGAAGCTCCATAGATAGTTGTCAGAATTGTGGGTAGATTGTCAAAGTCTCGTACGACTTAATGTGTGGTTGCCACGTTTATGACTATTTACTTATATTAGACTTCCGCTGATCTTATTTCACAATTGTGATCCTGATATATGCAGTTAATTATAACTTTGTTTAATTTAATAAGGAAAGACTATTAAACAGGAACTTGATGTTACATTTATTTTAATAACTATTAGAGGCGAATATTGAACCTGGCGGGTTCAAGTATTATTATTGTGTTGTTTAGGTTCTTTCGATGTTATTCATGACGTCGGATGCCGGTCATGTCTAGGGTGGGTTTTGAGGCGTGACAATGCTGATTCTCGGTTGTCAAAGAACTTGGTTCCCTAGACTCAGGTTAGTAGTTCTTCAGTACTGATATGTCTTTAAATTGCTAAAGGGTGCCATGTCATTAAACTTTTTCTTTATATCAACATCTAAAACACCTTATCTATCTTAACCAACCCAGTTGATAAAGAAAAGTTCTCCCAGCCAATCAAAATTGGTTCGTCGCTGACTTCCCTTAACTAAAAGGCTCCCTTCCCACTCTTTCTTGAACTCTCCGATTATTCTCTCTCTAGAACTCTTTGTGAAGAACTCTGGGCTTCCACCTCCTTCTCTCTCGATTCGATCATATCTCAAAATGAATTTTTGACCATGCCTAAAATAGAGATTGCTCTCTCACCCTCTAAAAGCTCAATCTCATCAAACCCAGAGACTCAATCCTCTCCCCCAAAATTCCCTAGTTCGTCAAACCAAGATCCTTCTATCACTCCCTCGAAACCCAAAATTCCAAATTCCTCCTGGACTCATAAGAGTCAAATTCCCAAAAAAATTGTATCCTCTTCTAAAAATCCTCCTTTCTAACCTACTGAGACTGTCATGATACATTAAGGACTTTGAAGGAAAGGTTGAGGACAGAGAGGATCAAGTCAGTGCAAATGGACATAGCTCTACTGATGGAAATAAAATCTCTAAGGAAAACTTAAAGACATGTGGAATGGCGAAAAAGGGAGTAAAGAGTGAGATGTGTTGTGATAATGTTGTTCAACTGGTGGAAAAGGGCAATGGTCGAAGTCAGAAAGAAAAATTATCACGAGGAAAGTTTACAGAGGAATCTGGTCCCTCTACTCAAGAGAAGTCAAAGGAGACTGGAGGGAAAAAAAGAACAGTGTTACTGATAAAATGGCTCATCGATGAGCGAATTGATCTACCAGAGAATATCGTGGTTGCCGAAGTCGAGAGAGAGAAAGAGAAAATTCCTACTCAAGAGAAAAGAAACTCCAAGGAAAGAAGAAATGAAAAGGAAAAAGCATCTAAGGAGAAGGATGCACATTCCAAAGAAAAGGGGAGATCCTCATGTTCTAGAAAAAGAAAAGTCAGTTCAAAAGGATTACCTGATTACTCTGCAAAAAGACGAAGGCTCAGAAAATTAGAACTGCAGAGGCAAGAGAATACGAGGAAGCAAAAAGTGCTACCTGGGAGAGTGTTTGATGAAAAGATCACTGAGTATAATGGAATGAATGAATTAGTAGAGATCGTAGAGTTCCAATAGTGGAGTCATTTGTTTGTTGCTCCGGGACCAAAAGTGTTTGGCAGAGAAGTAAAGGAATTTTATGCAAACCTCTGTTGTTCTGATGACTACACCTCCTTGATATCTTATGTGAATGGATCTGATATTAAATTGGATGAAGTAAATATCCTTGATGTACCTACCGATGAAATAAAGTCTGTGGAGAGAAAAGACACTTAAGCCTTCAAGGACTTTATTGTCAAGCTCGAAGGCACAGCCACTGGAGAATGGCTCTTCAAAAAACAACTCAAACTTGAATATCAGCTTCTGTTCGAGCTTGTTAACAAAGTTTTGCTGCCAAGAACTGAGGGGAGAAGCAAAGCTTTTATCATCGACTTGTATCTCCTTGAAGCTCTAGAAAATTATCAATCTGTTAGCCTATCGTCTCTAATGATCGAGAACATGATTAAGGTCGTACATACCAACAAGGGTAGACATGGTATTCCTTATGGTTTCTTCTTAACAAAGATATTTGAACACTTTAGAGTGACAACTAGCAAGGCCACAAAGGGAACACAGAAGCAGATGGTCACCATAACCACATTGGAGGAGTGTGAGTGTATCCCCAAGAAGGGTAGGGTTGGACCTACTTCAGTTATTTCAAGTTTAATTAGTGCCCAAGAAAAAGCAACTACTGAAATTGATAGGCTATAAGCTGAAAATGTTCTCTTGAAGACTCAATTTCTTGATGAACCTGATCCCTGAGCTGAATAAGAAGTTGTAAACACAAGGCTAAAGGCTG
The DNA here is from genome assembly GCF_029784015.1 of Lycium ferocissimum. NCBI lineage: Eukaryota > Viridiplantae > Streptophyta > Magnoliopsida > Solanales > Solanaceae > Lycium > Lycium ferocissimum. Next base: position 67,914 of record NW_026727592.1, read on the forward strand.
AAAATGAACAGTTAAAATAGCAGAGCGATGAGATGAAAGATCAGCTAGTCAGCGATCAGCAGACAACCAGCTTACATTTGGACAATCTTATCAAGGCCTTTGCCTTTGTCTCTTAGCCCTATTAATTCGATGATCTTCACATCTCCATGATTACATCCTTTTCTCGCTGTCTTACTATCTCTCAAGTTTCCCTCTCTGATCTTTTTCATTGACGCTGACTCTCTTCAGCGTTTTAATTATCATATGTTGTATCTGGAAAACTGCTATGTATGTTGATTTAAGCTGTCATTGATAATGGATCGCTCTGGATTTTTCTCTGTATAGGCAATTATCCTCTGCTTATTTTATCTTTTTCTTGTTATGTCTTGATGTGCCTGGGCTTCTTTTATGCGAGGGCGGCACATAAAGGATATGCTGTACTTTTTGATAATGCCAAAAGGGGGAAAATATACGCTGTATGCAAGGTTCTCTAGTTCGTAGAGGATTGTGTTGTATTATGTTGCTAATATGTTACAAGTGCCTTGACAATGATGGTTTGCTTTGCAGGGGGAACAAGTGGGAAGCTGGATTTCAGGGGGAACATTAGTCTATGAGTTTGTCATCATCAAAAAGGGAAAAATTGATAGTTCCAAGTGCATTCGTGTTTTGATGATTGTCAACCGTTTTAACTGACAGAGACCTAGTCGTAATGCAACGTCCGTGCACCTTGCATCGTCGAGAAAACATTTGTAAAGTGAGCCACTTCTCGCACACAAGTACAAATGCCACTATGAGTTGGCCCATGCTTTAGGTCAAAATGAAGTATGGTCTCTTTTCACCCCACATGCTCCCAGTGGCAGACTTGAAAACCTAATCTAAATCGTGCGAAGCTGCCGGCATAAGTTCTCAAGATCTCTCAAGAGAAAAGTCACCTACAAGTTGAAGAACCTCATCCAAACACAAGATTTAGTCTAAGTTCTTTACATTGTTGTGAGTCTTTATTCGTTTGTGCTTAAATTGTAAACCTACTCTTCTGTGTTAAGAAGTTGTTTGTAGGTGTTTTGAAAAGTCTCAAAGTGTGCTTGCTGGAAGTGTGTTTCCGCAAGCTTTTGAGTTTTACACTAGGCTAGAGATAGTTTAAGTGTATTAGTAGTCCTTGGCTAGAGTTAATCAAGTGGAGGTGCTTGCAATCGGAGCATTGCAAGTGTGAAGGGACTATGGGGGTTAGTTACTAGGTTGCATAAGCGTTATTGTAAGGGTGAGGAATTATGAGAGTTAATTCCTAGCTTACGATAGAGTTGTAACCTAAAGTTGCTCATGTAGTGGAGTTGAAATCCTACTGGGGTAGGTCGTGGTTTTTAATCCCTTGAGTAAGGAGTTTTTCACGGCAAAATCTTGCCTTATGTACTTACTACATTGTATCAGGGAACTGGTAGATAACCAGGTCCCTCATATACTGTTTGGTGAGCGCACAACCTATATCACCAGTCAACTGAATTCCAATCGAAACAGCTCTAGCCACATATGAAGCACTCAAATACAATGGATGATGATGATCTATGTTTGTTGATCCTGCAACTCCGTTTCTCGCACCGCCATTCAAAACTTCCACAGTTTCTTCCTCGATCGCCATTTTCACCAACACAAAGCTTAATTTCTCTTATAATTTCTTGAGAAATATCCCTAGCTCAGCTTAGAATCGCTCTGATACCATGTTAATTTGGTGAATTAGCAAGTAAAAACAATGGTTTGTGATCAAAACTTGTGCGATATTTCTTATTCAATCTCAAAGAATTACAAAATGAAAGAATGAATCTATCCAAGTAACTACCTCCTATTTATAGTTGTCATCTACTCAAGTTAAGATAGCTAATCGTACATGATTAATTTGACTAACTATCTAAGCTTAGTCGACTCATTTATTGCAGCTGTGTCACGACCCAACTAGAGGGCCATGACGGGCACCCGGAGCTAACACGCCGAGCACCTCCAAACATACATCTTATAATCATTTCTGGATGGACCATAAAGATAGCTCATGGATATCATAATCTGTAAAGACATATATCGCATTATAACAGCACATCTCTGTATAATCTTCGACAATTATGCCTATCATTACCTGCCGTCAAGGCTACTAAAATGTTACACAACGATATGAACCGGTAGGGTTATGAAACGTCTAACTGTACATACATGTCTACGAGCCTCTACATAGGATACAAGTGGTCGTGGAGACCAATACCAATAAACTGCAGCTCCGAAGTAAGTGGAGCGCTCCTGAGATTCCGCTGTTGAAGCTCCTATGGATCAGAACCATCTACCTGTCTACCTGCGGGCATGAGCGCAGCGTCCACACAAAAGGACGTCAGTATGAACAGTGTACTGAGTATGTAAGGCACGAATAATAATATAGTAAGAGGTACCGAACATGAAAAATAACATAATGAGAAATATAGAGCATAACATGAGGTAAGGAAATAACCTGTACATATGATTGCCTCTTAAGGCAGATACCATGCATGCTTAACTTTAAAGAAAACATTTCTCATATACATATATGTAGCATAATCATTAGCCTGTGTCCGAGCCTCCCGCGTCCGGGGTAAACATCTCACGCCGCCCACTAGTGGTGCTGCTGGCCATATAGGCACGGTGTTATTATCATTATCCATAAGCCACCCACTACGCCTATCAGAGTGGTGCTGCCCGGCCATATAGACATGGTGTTAATATCTTACGTCAAGCATGCATGAGAGCCCAACTAAAAGCTACGACTCTATCGGAGTGACGTAAGGTCAGTAACCTCCGATTTATTTTATGGAACAATCATCATCACTATATCTTACCTTGAAGGAACAATTATTATAAGGTGAGATCAACAACAATGAGTAAAATCCAGAAAATCATGAAATAAGCTTAATAATCTTATAATAGCATTAAAATCATAAGCTTTGGAATTTCTAGAATTAAAATCATCATCATCATGTTCATCATAGAAAACATATCATCTTTAGTATCATAAGAAGCTTTTAAGAATCATGAACTTCTAACTTTTGGAAGTAAGAAGGTTATGGAAATATATATAGATTCATAGCATAGGAATCATGCCTTTTGAAAGAAAGGGACTAGCCTTAACATACCTTTCGGTCGCCTTAGTCGTTCAACGTTTATTCTTCCGAGCTCGCAACACTACACGTTAACCATCCATATTATCATTAGGCTCAATATCATACACTTGTCTTAAGCATTCAAAGGAAATCTTTTTAGAATCTGCCGAAATTCGGGCAGCATCTCCCCTATATTCTTTACCTCCTCCAAATACCAAAACAACTCCCAAATGATACAAAAAACATCAACAACAATATCAATACCAATATATTTCATAAAACATCCCACACGATGTTTCTCCAATTTTCAAATCAATCATAACAACATCCATAATACCATAATCAAAGAATTATATTCAATTTAATCTCAAATTAATCCAAAATTCTCTTTCAAACTCACCTCATGGCCATCAACTTCAATTCAACTCTTTATGACTTTTCTCCTATGATTCTTTCCTTTCTAAAAATTGCTAAACCTTTACATCATCTCAATGATTTAAATAATAGTAGGAAAAACATACCTTATAGTGGAAGAACTTCATTTTATTCACCCCTTTCCAAGACTAAGTTCATCACCACCTTGAAGAGAAACAAGAACAATCATCTTCCATTAATTTTCTTTGAGATTTTGATGTTGATATTCTCTCTTGATGATATGGAAAGGTTGTGGAAGATTATGGAAGGTTATGGAGTATTATGGAGGGTTATGAAAATTTATGGAGAGTTATGGAAGGTTATAGAACCCTCAAGAGTTCTCAAGAATTCTTTAGAAATATGAAGGATGAGAAGATGGTGAAAATGATGAAAATTAATGGGTTAAGAGGGGTATATAGGTGTGCGTTGGGTCGGGTACTGTAGCACTCGGGTACTGTAGCGGCGTTTTTCTGCTCCGTCTACCTAACTTGTAACATCCATAACTCCCTGCCCCGATATCGCATTGATGAACAGTTTGTTGCGTTGGAAACTAGACTCGAAGAAATTCATTTTAGGCTTTTGAATCGCCATAAAACTCCTTATGTACCTGAAGATATACTCCTCCAAAGTTGATCCAAAATTCTGTCCAGAATTCTGCCAATGTTTTTCAAATTTTGGACAAACTTATTTTCTCCTCTTTGCTTGGTCCCGGAATCTTCTGAAACTCTCCATACATGATATTTATCATTGATCATACTTGATAATGCTTCGTTCCTCATAATCTAAAGTTGTTTTACCTAGCCATAGCTCGACATACTTACGTTCAAATTTAATAAGTGCTTCTCCGAAAGTACGGGGTGTAACATCTTTCCCCCTGTAGAAACATTCGTCCTCGAATGTTGTAGCTTGCAAGCTTACGCAGCTATCTTTAATTTTTTGAAATAGTTGTCCTCCTTTAGTTCCTGATCCCATATTCTTATACTATGGGCTCATTAGTCTTCTTTCATATTCTCCCAATTCTTTGTTGAACTCATTCATTAGTTTCGTATCCTCAGGTTCTTATGTATGTACCCAGTGGTCAACTGATATCTAGCTACTGTCCTGGGACCTATTGCCATTAAGATGGTCTTAAGTCATGGTTGCTATGGCTCCCTACCGATCTGTGAGCACTCTTAATTGTTGTACTCTTTTGCCTTGCTCCTTATTTCTCTACTAGTAGACAGATTCTCTTGTTCAGATATGGCACCTTTCCTTGCTTGCTTCTCTGGTGCTATCTTAGATCATCCCTTTTGGTACTAGTCGACCTTATATATATACACACCATATCACCTCCTTTTTATTCCTTGGTCAGACTCTTTAGTCCTTTACAATACCATCATAGTTCCACCTATGGTAGCGCCCGGATGATTTGCAATAGCATTCCCTTGCTAGTGACTTATTATTCTCAGTGATTATCATTTCTCGGGTTCTTCATCTCATACACACTTAGTCACGACTTCCTTTTAATGCGAGTATACTTCCCGCCTTAAGTCCCCGGCTCTCTTATACCGGTGACTAATTTAGACTTAAACTAACCTCCATTCTTCTTCGGCTCCTTATCATCATCCTTGCACCATTCTGTTAGCCATCTTATCATGGCGATTGTTTATATAGTTCTATGTCATATACTCTCACAATTGATATGACTAGCGGCTTGAAATTTCACGACTTACAAGGTACTCCCTCATCTCAGGCAGTACTGCTGCCTTGCTATCCATAAGCACACTATCTTCCTTTCCTTTGAAGATTATTGAACTTCTTATAAATATTACTCTTTTTAAAGTTTTCATCTCTTCTAGTGCTACAAGTTCTTTTTAGTAATCCCGATTGTCCTTTATACTTATCCCTAGTCACATGCGGCCTTCCTCACTCCTTCTGCTATCCCTGGGAGTGCTTTACTGCATATCTAAATATACCTAAAATTTCTTCGGTGCGACTGATTCGAGTCATAGTATGAAATACAACGTGTCGCATCGGCGAAACTTATTCTCCTTGATTCACTAAACTTTCATCATCTTGTCATGCTTTCTTTTTCATATTTGTCTCATAATATACTTGCATTTAATCTATTTTCACTTTTCTTTAGCACATTCTTGACATATCGGTTCGTCTCGAAATTTGACTCCTTCAATCCAATATGTTTCCCTCGTTTGAGCTTTGGAATATTGCAGCTCATCTTAGAACTAAATCTGTTCTTCCCCCCTTTTAAAGGATGTTCTCATATAACCATAACTTTTGAGTGTTAACCACCTTTGATAGTCACCTGGCTGACCTTAGCGATCCTTCAACTCCTCTATTCCATATAATGCCAGAGTTCTTTTCATCGCATAGTTTAACTTATTTTTCTTTCTGCTAGTTGAGTTCTTGTATCAACTCAAAATGCTTATACATATCGGGTACAATTCAAACGCCTTCTTTATTGTCTTTCCACTTCTACCTCTCATGACTGGTAGTCCCCTAGGTTAATGAATTAATGGGGACATCAGAATTCATTAGGCCCCTTATGGAGTGTCCGACTATACCACACTCTTTTTGCCCTAGTCTTTCTCAACGACTATCTTCTTAATATCCTTGAAATTCTCCTTGCTCTAGGTTCCCAATTCCTATTTATGTCTATACTATACCATTGAAATTTGATATTCAACACCATCCATTCCCACAACTCGTCCTTTCATTATCTTAGCTCATTTGTCCTGTAATTCTCCTTAATTACTCGTTTGCATCGCAGCTATGCATCATAGTCCTTCTAGTGTTCTGTCAGCTCTTGTTCTTATCATGAAATCCTCACAAAGTACACCATTTCCTTTCTTCTTTGGTCGAGTCTTCATCTTCCTTTATGATACTACAACTTGTGCACACATATATAGATATATATCTAAAAAAAAATTGGTTTTCTTTATGATCGCATCTTTGCATCTTTCACATAACTATTGTCTTATAATTACAATTTGTTTTCCCTTGGGCAAGCCTACTGATTCACTAACCTTCTCCTTGTTGTCGGGGGCCACATAATTCCCTTTAACCATTTCATTGACACCTTCTCCTTCCTTTAGTCCTCATAGTTTCTATTACTTGTAAAATGCCTATTTCCATTAGTCATCCTTTACTCTTAGGTTAGGAAACCTTGGAGTGTTTCGTTACGAGTGCGAATCCCTTTTAACACTGAAAATCTCTACTTAGGATACTTTCTTCCCTTAAATAGGCGTACCAATCATGGGTTCACATCTATCCTCCTGGTCATGTCTCAGGAGCTTAAAATTTTCTCGTCATTCTCATATATAAGACCTGTTTATTTCTTCTCAAGGATGCACCTTGGTCCATTATTTCCAACCTTCTTGGTTCTGGTTATGCAGACGTATAGGTTGATTCGGGGGTCTTCACATTCATCCTTTGTCACGTACAACATTGCCCTATCTCCCGTTGATTTATTTAAATTTGATCCTGTTACACCCCAAAAATTTCCCGTTAACGTACCGTGAATAGACTAACGAAGGGAACGATGTATACAATGTTTTGATAAGTAAGAAATAGCATTTGATGGTCCTAATCGAGATTTCAAAGACATTTGAGGTGAGGGAAGAAAGTTGTCAAGGAAAGCAAGGGATATGTTGCGTGTTGGGCAAGTTTTTTGCGAGTATTGAATTAATGATGGCTTAATGATGTTTTGGAGAAGAGTTATAATGTCCCTTAGATTGGTAATGAGGTGTTAAACAAGTGTTAAGAAGGTTCCATAAGGATTGGAGATCAAACGAGTCGACGAAAAAGAGTTTGGAAAAAGCTGGGCATTATACGGCCAAACATACTGGCCGTATGTTCAACTGTATATCCTGCCCAGAATGGAAACTCCATTGGACCAAATATACGGCCAGACATACGGTCCATATAATTTATACGGACCGTATGTTGGTCCGTATGTCCGAGTCGGGAAATTTTTTTAAGTTGATATAAGGACCCTCTCTCATTTAATTCATTTCATTTCCTCACTTCACACTTCAAGAATCCTCTAGAACCCTCTCCACTCTTCATCCACAAGAACCCAAGAGAAATCTATGATCAACGTCATCAAACCAACAAAATTAAGTGTGTGAAACTCATTGAAGTTCATCTAAGCCAAGAAATTCCAATGGAAGTGAACTAGGGTTTTGGTGCAAGAAGAGTATTTCCACTCAAGGCTTGTTCTTACATTATCTAAGGTGAGTTTTATGGTATTTCCATATTGTTTGAGGTATTGAAAAGTTGAAACACTTGGATTGTAGAAGGAAATGGAAAATGGGTCATGAATATAAGAATAGTGACATTTTGAGTAGTAGTTTGGAATGAGTCATGAATATTGATATGTTGTGATTGTAAGTATGTTATGAATGACATTTGTAATATGGGATAAGCATTATATGTGAGAAAACGCAATAGTGAACTATGACCATGATTATGGGGGAATTGAAGTGAAATTGTGAAATGTGGATAATGTAAATGAATGATGATTTTTGCTTATAATATTGTGAATGTTGTTATGGATGTTTGGGAGTTGATATGGAATATGGGGAAAGTTGTATAAACAAAGGAAATGCTGCCCAATTTTTCCTAGCTTTAGTAAGCACGTTTATATAATCGATTAGCTAATGTTAATACGAACTCTCTTGAAGGTAGGAACACGAGCATTGAAGGAGAACGATCAAGCGATAGAATAGCTAAATGAAAAGGTATGTAAGGCTAGTCCTTTCTTTCTAAGGAATGACTCTATGGTATGAATCTTCCTATCTTTCTATAACTTCTCTACATATATGTATATACCGGAAATGATGAGTCTACGTTATAAAGAGCTCTCATGAGATAAAGTTAAGAGATATGTTATGAATATGACGATGAGCCTAAGTCTAGAGACCCTAAAGCTCATGATATGATATTATTACGAAGCTAATGACCTTCATACGATTCTTTGATATTATTCATTGTTGCTAGACCCACCTTATGATGCTAGTCCTTTCCTTCTAAGGCATACCTCCTATGGCATGAATCTTCCCATTTTTCCATGATCTTCCTACATAACGGAAATTATGAGTCTATGACTGTAAGGAGATACATATGTATAAGATAAAGAAAAGAGATAAAACACGAGTATGATAATGGATGATGATGATGAGTTTAAGTCTAAAGAATCCTAAAGTAAGATATGATGCCCATGAAGTTAATGATTCTAAGTATGGTTCCATTGATGCTTTTTCTTGTGTACGTGGATAATATAAAGCTAATGGCCATTTTAGGCATGATTGTCCATTGCTACGTGGTAAAGATAGGGTCCGTTCTACGGGAGTGGTAGCTGGCTCTTCATCATCAGTACGCCCTCCTAGGCGGAGGCCGTAGATAGTAGCAGGTTGTGAGAGAGGTCAAAGAGAAATGCCCAGTCTGAGTGGATCCCAGCGCCATACCTATGCATTAGCTGGGCGACAGGATCTTGAGTATCCCTCTGATATTGTCCCAAGTATATTTTCAGTAATCTCTTATGATGTGTATGAGCCGATTGATTCGGGTCCTACGCTGTCATATATTACTCCCAATGTGATGATTGTGTTGAGGAGAAAAATCTGAGCCAACCCAACAAATTGAGATGTATATATTTGTTAGTGACCTAGTGATAGCCAGAATCGTGATTTACAAGTAAGTTGATTGATGGTGTGTGAATATATATATATATATATATATATATATATATATATATATATATATATATATATATATATATATATATATATAATATGTGTATGTATATATATATTGGAATTCTAGTTCGAGTGTGCGAGTAATAACTTACGAGACAAGCTCTATTATTTATATCCTTTAATGGTAAGTGATCTTGTGTTCTTTCGAGTTGCGTATTATGTGTGTCCCGATAAAATGTCCTATTAAGGCATGGGACATGTTTTTATCGGGCTATGTGCAGGTTTGGGATTGTTATGTTTACAAGAGAAACCCTGCCGAAATTTTCCTAGGAATCTAAAAGAAATTGCGGGAACCGTAGACAGAATTGTCGTGAAAAGAAGAGAAGGCCGGCAATGAGTGATTGAGAACGGAGTGTATAAGGGTAATATATTCTAAAGGACAAAGCGGTACTGAGTTAAGAATAGGATTCCTTGTGCGAGGAATAAAGGATTGATTATAAAAAAAGGAGGTAATAAGATAAATTGAGGAGGAAAGAATGTAAAGGAATAAGTACGGGTATAGAAGGAAGAGGAAATATACGAAGTACGCGTGCTTAAGAAATAGTGGTATTATGAGAAAAGGAAGACGCATCTCCTACGAATATCCTCCACTAAGACAGAACGAGTAAAGTATATAAAAGAATAAGCTGGAGAGAAAAATGTGGCCATGAATTACGAGTTTACCATACGATGATAAAGCGATAAAGTAAGGCTATTCGCAACGACAAATACGACATGATTATGATTGGTTTCGGAATCAATGTTAAGTGCAACACAAGAGTGAAAGAGTATGAGGCATAAGGGGTATTAGTGGCGCATGAGACTTAAATCCTTGAAAACAAAAAAATGGCGGGTTTAAGGGAAAATGCATTTACGGTTGCTATAAGTCGATTATAGGAAAGAGAGGAATGACTTGAGATGGGAAGAAAGGGGAAAGATGATGCTATAAGTGAACTCTGGGTATCGAAGAATGGGATACGTGACGTTACATGGATGATACGGATAGCTAGATAGATTACTATTTGAGTACCCCTATGAGACAGAAGTTATTAATTGGAGCGGATGTAGACATTGACTCATAACTAACGGTTGAGCTAAGCAAAATACATCCTTGTTTGGGGTGCTATGTTGGTTGTATTGCTTGATTACAAAGCTGAGATGAGCATGTTAAGACTTCACACATGAATTACCGTAGCTATAAATTATGGGAGATGACATGAATATGATGCAGTATAATAAGGGAATCGAGGAATGGGATATATGAATTCAAGATTGAAAGTAAGGTAACGGATTGGAGAATGGTATAAGTGAGACCCTTAAGAGGGGAAGCGAGTAAGGAAAATACACAACAGAGATTGAAACGATGGATCCTAAGACGCGACGAGATATAGACTCTAAAACAAAAAGTGAAAGTTATGCGAGAAATGAGTTTAATAACTAGTAAATAAGTGAACAAGAATCGAGCGATGTATCCGAGGATCGTACGGAAATTATTCGTGAAAACCTTGAACAACATGGCATTGGGAGCAAATAACTTGAGGAATATTGTAAAGGATAGCGGCGAGGGAATTGAGAGTAGAGTCGTTGTTAATGATATTGCGAGTTACAAGTGACAAATAAGAAGAGACATAAAGTTTTCTATAATAGAATATAAGATATGATAATCAGGGGACTAATAAAGGAGAGAAAAGAGCATGACGAGATAAGTTACATCAGATAGACAAAAGAGTTTTGGTATGTGTGAGATATGTAAAATAGAACGGACCAAAGGAAGGGAAGTTTAAGGATAAGGTTAGATGTTCGTACACGAATCACACAAGAACGGTTATGTAACCTGCAAGTGTTTACGTATCGAGAATGAAACCAATAGGATACATAGGAAGAGGAGTAGGGTGTAAACAAGAATAGTGTGTTTGTGGTACTCCGGGACAGTTGAGGGAGAATATATGGTAAACTAAGTCAAAATGTTGAGTCAGAATTATCATTAAGGACAAATAGGACAATCACTCTGGATGTGATATAAGTATATGTTATATGTTTCCTACGATAGCCCTGAGGTGGGTTAGATTACTTAGGAATTCGATAGGATCATTGAATAAAGGGGGTTTTACCAGAAGAATATTTCGCCTTGGAACTTTCATTTTGTATCATTGTGGTTATAGTGAATTTCCAATAGCTTACCAAAGGGGTATGAAATTCTCAAAAATTATGAAGTCTTGAATGAGTCGACGAGGGACACCTATGATAAGACATCTCGGATTGAATTTATCTAGACTCTACAGATGTAAATCAATACCATTATCATGGTCACATGGAAGAAAGAAAGTGGGATAGATTTGCAAACCATGTAAGACTTAATATCATTATTGGGAAAGAAAAAGGATCGACGAGACTTAGAATTTCAAGTAAAAGATTGGGTATTCTAAAAAGTGTCGCCAGTGAAGGGCGTTATGAGATTTGACAAAAAGGGGAAGCTTAGGCCCCGATACATTAGGTCTTATGAGATTGTGCGCAAGGTAGGCAAAGTGACTTATGTAGAGGTACCCATTGCCATATTAGATAGGCAAGTATGGAGGCTTCGAAATAAAGAAGTGGCCTCAGTTAAGGTCTTATGGAGAAATAACAACCGAGAAGAAATGGCTTGGAAAATGGAAGAGAATATGAAATCCAAGTATCCGCACTTATTTCAGCCCCCGGAAGAGATTCAAGACGAAACACCAAGATTATGAGGTATGTATGCTTTATCTTTATGCATATGGGTCATGTGTGGCCAAACTATATTGTTATTATGTTGTGGCCCTGTGAGGCATTGTTATTATGGGCTGTTGTGACAGGATAGTAGTGCCATATTACAGGGAAAACTCTGGCGAAATTTTCGTAGAATTTTCCGAGTGCTTAACATTCGAGGACGAATGTTCCAAAAGGGGGGAAGAATGTTACACCTCAAAAATTTCCCGTTAATGTACCGTGAATAGAATAACGAAGGGCACGATGTTTTGATAAGTAAGAAATAGCATTTGATGGTCCTAATCGAGATTTCAAAGACATTTGAGGTGAGGGAAGAAAGTTGTCAAGGAAAGCAAGGGATATGTTGTGTGTTGGGCAAGATTTTTGCGAGTATCGAATTAATGATGGCTTAATGATGTTTTGAAGAAGAGTTATAATGTCCCTTAGATTGGAAATGAGGTGTTAAACAAGTGTTAAGAAGGTTCCATAAGGATTGGAGATCAAACGAGTCGATGAGAAAGAGTTCGGAAAAAGCTGGGCATTATACGGCCAAACATACTGGCCGCATAAAACATACTGGCCGTATGTTCAACCGTATATCCCGCCCTTAATGGCAACTCCACTGACCAAATATACGCCGACATACGGTCCATATAATTTATACGGACCGTATGTTGGTCCGTATGTCCGAGTCGGGAAATTTTTTTAAGTTGATATAAGGACCCTCTCTCATTTAATTCATTTCATTTCCTCACTTCACACTTCAAGAATCCTCTAGAACCATCTCCACTCTTCATCCACAAGAACCCAAGAGAAATCTATGATCAACTTCATCAAACCAACAAAATTAAGTGTGTGAAACTCATTGAAGTTCATCTAAGCCAAGAAATTCCAATGGAAGTGAACTACGGTTTTGGTGCAAGAAGAGTATTTCCACTCAAGGCTTGCCCTTCCATTATCTAAGGTGAGTTTTATGGTATTTCCATGTTGATTAAGGTATTGAAAAGTTGAAACACTTGGATTGTAGAAGGAAATAGAAAATGGGTCATGAATGTAAGAATAGTGACATTTTGAGTAGTTGTTTGGAATGAGTCATGAATATTGATATGTTGTGATTGTAAGTATGTTATGAATGACATTTGGAATATGGGATAAGCATTATATGTGAGAAAATGTGATAGTGAACTATGACCATGATTATGGGGGAATTGAAGTGAAATTGTGAAATGTGGATAATATAAATGAATGATGCTTTTTGCTTATAATATTGTGAATGTTGTTATGGATGTTTGGGAGTTGATATGGAATATGAGGAAAGTTGTATAAACAAAGGAAATGCTGCTCAATTTTCCCTAGCTTTAGTAAGCACGTTTATATAATCGATTAGCTAATGTTAATACGAACTCACTTGAAGGTAGAAACGCGAGCATTGAAGGAGAACAATCAAGCGATAGAATGGCTAAATTAAAAGGTATATAAGGCTGGTCCTTTCTTTCTAAGGCATGACTCTATGGTATGAATCTTCCTATCTTTCTATAACTTCTCTACATATATGTATATACCGGAAATGATGAGTCTACGTTATAAAGAGCTCTCATGAGATAAAGTTAAGAGATATGTTATGAATATGACAATGAGCCCAAGTCTAGAGACCCTAAAGCTCATGATATGATATTATTACGAAGCTAATGACCTTCATGCGATTCTTTGATATTATTCATTGTTGCTAGACCCACCTATGGATTTAGTCCTTTCCTTCTAAAGCATGTCTCCTATGGTGAATCTTCCCATTTTTCCATGATCTTCCTACATAACGGAAATTATGAGTCTACGACTGTAAGGAGCTACATATGTATAAGATAAAGAAAAGAGATAAGACACGAGTATGATAATAGATGGTGATGATGAGTTTAAGTCTAAAGAATCCTAAAGTAAGATATGATGCCCATGAAGTTAATGATTCTAAGTATGGTTCCATTGATGCTTTTTCTTGTGTACACTTACCTTAAAACATTATTCCCCTCAAGGTGAGATGTGATGATTATGATTACTCCATAATGTAATTGGGGGTCCACGACCTCATGTCACCCCGACATCGCCATAGTTGCCTTCAATGTTCTAATGTATGCTTTAATGATATATGTATGGAAATGCTAAGGATGATGTTGATTTCATTTGTGTATTTTTATGTATATGTGTGTATGTATGCATAGCATCGAGTCCTGAAAGGGCCGAGTATGAATAGCATCGAGTCCCGAATGGGCCGAGTACGGATAGCATCGATTCCCGAAAGGGCCTAGTACGGATACTATCGAGTCCGGGAAGGGCCGAGTACGGAAACTATCGAGTCCCGGGAGGGCCGAGTATGGGTGATATCGAGCCTATGTGGCCGGGTACGTGGATGTACTGCATTTTAAGTTATTGCATATGTAAGCAAGTGGATATAACAAGTGTATCTCTAGGAGAATAAAGGGGTAAGTACGTATGGCGAATGTTTAAAAAGTATTATGAGAATTGAACGGTTCTTTTATCTTATGCTATTCCTCATGCTCTTATCATGTTATTATCCACGCCTTACGTACTCAGTACATTGCTCGTACTAAAGTCCGTTTTCTTTGCCGGGTTTGTGTTCGTAATAAAACGGGGCGACCAGCATTCATAGGAGCTTCTAGTAGACTTTGAAGGCACCCCATTGTTTCAGAGGTGCCATTGATTTATTCTTTTGTGTACATATATGTTTTGGGCATGACGGGGTCCTGTCCTGTCCATATGTCTAGTACTCTAGTAGAGACTCATAGATACGCATGTGTGGGTAGTATGGTCTCACGATGTCCTTATCGTATGTATATTATTTTGATAGCCGAAGGGCTTATGTGTATAAAGGTAATTATGTTTTGAAGTGAAAGAAATGGTTTTTCCTATAACTTGAGTATAAGATTAATGAATGAATGCTTGATGAGTACGATGGGTAATGGTATGAGCGGTGCTCGGTGGTTAACCCCGGGTACCCGTCATGGCCCCTAGTCAGGTCGTGACAGATCCTATCGTCTGCTTTTCCTGTTTTTCTTGTTTTCATCCTAACCCTTTCCTTACTTATATTACCTAATCCTCAATGGGTATACGTTTTCCTTGTCCAAGTTTCTCTCCCCTTCATTTCATGATATCATAACCTTCTTTTCCTAATACTCGTGCTTACATATTTGGTTTCGTTACTGCTATCTGACTTTAATTCCCGAGAAAATCCAATCCTGATTCTTTCTGTAGCGTTGGCTACCTCAATTTTGACATACAACACAATCAATATTCTTAAATATGTCGTAACATCAATCCTAAAGGTATACATAATACTCGATGTAGCCATTCGTGACTTATCTTTTTATCGCTTTTCAACACCTTTTTTTGCAAGACATCCCATTGCCATTTGATTTTGTCCTGAATCTGTGGCTTTAATACATCTCCTCTCTTCCGCCCGGTAGCGAGAGATTTCTAATTGTAAAGCTCATATGCTCCTAATTTCCCTCGGGCTATTCTGGTTTCTCATATTTTTTTTTTCGTATGCCTAAATTTGTAGGTCTTCCTACAATATCTTTCTATGTCTAACTGTGAATCCCGGCGATATAACTTTACTTAAAAATCTTCACTCGTACTTGTACCCTGTCTCCTTGTCTAAGATAATCAACCTGGCATCCTTTACTTTCCTGTAGCAACTGAATCGATCCTTGTGATATTTTATCCTCACTTGTACACCTACTCTCTTATCTCCTTGCACATAAACTGACAGCGCACCTAATTTCTCTATCGTCAAATAACCTTCACCACACCTGCTTGAAAAAAATTGAGGTGAATCCTTCTTATAAGGATTAGCTAGAAATACGCCACATATTCCTAAATTTGATATAATCTCTACTTCCTTCGTCGGCCAAGCAACATCACACTTAGAAATTATATAAACAATCCAGAAGACAATCATAATTGCAATCCAACTTACCTAACCATTTCTCATTCTGAGTTCAAGGTCATCATTAATACCCGAAGTAACTTAGCACTAATGATTCTCAAAATAGTACCGACTATCAAATACTCAAAAACCCCTTGAAATCGAATGACTGGTGACTTCTAAATCCCAGTGTAACCCACATCATATGGGAAAGTTTGATAAAACGAGCTCACAGTGTACTGTCATCAAAATCCCGATCTTATGTATATGTATAAACTTCTAGAGTAAGACTTTCCCCTACTCGTTAACTTCCTTTCCCATATCAATACCTTTTTAGTATCTCTTACTCACCAATCTATAAATCGTAATACTGCATTTGAATTCTTAGTGTCAACCTTCCCTATATCTTCAATAAATCTCAATTCTTTGAAATCTTAGATGCACTTATTCCAATTCCTTTAATTACTAATCATTTTTCCCTCCAGGGTTCTTCCCTTAAATTAAAATCATTATAAAACTTCTCTTTAAACTCGTCTCATAATGGTTCATTCAATCATGACTTACCAAACATCTGATTGTCACATTTTCCCTTCATTCTTTCTCTATAGCATAGATATTCAAACAATTCAATTTGAAAAAAATTTGGCGAAGTTTCCTCTATACTTCTTACTGCCTCATTCCTGCACACAGCCCAGAAAATACATCTAACGCCTTACAGGGTGATCACAAATGCTCGTAACATCTAGCTCGTGTTCTTATATCCAATTCTATCAATATCAATAAGGCAGGACATACATGCCTTTTAGAGTAATAACTTTAATTCTCATCAATTACCTCATAGCGGCATAATCAACTGCTTATCCATAATCAAAACACTTAGGTTTAGAGTCAGGGACATCACATCCTATAGTTTAGCTCTACGGCACGATCTAAGATGAGAAGGAAAGGTCAATGGTTCCTAAATACCCTGACGCCTCTTGTTTATAAGTGTGGCACGCTTCACACCCATAAACAAGACTCTACTGGACACGGCTCATAGACATTCCCTAGGACGAACTGCTCTGATACCACTTTTGTCATGACTCAACTAGAGGGCCATGACGGACACTCGGAGCTAACACGCCAAGCACCTCTAAACATACATCTTATAATCATTTCTGGGTGGACCATAAAGATAGCTCATAGATATCATAATCTGTAAACACATATATCGCAATATAACAGCACATTTCTGTATAATCTTCGACAATTATGCCTATCATTACCCGCCATCAAGGCTACTAAAACGTTACACAACGATATGAACCGGTAGGGTTATGAAACGTCTAATTGTACATACATGTCTACGAGCCTCTACATAAGATACAAGTGGCCGTGGAGACCAATACCAATAAACTACAGCTCCAAAGTAAGTGGAGCGCTCCCGAGATTCCGCCATTGAAGCTCTATGGATCGTAACCATCTACTCCGTCTACCCCGGGCATGAGCGCAGCTTCCACAAGAAAGGACGTCAGTACAAGGACGTCAGTACGAATAGTGTACTGAGTATGTAAGGCACGAATAATAATATAGTAAGAGATATCGAACATGAAAAATAACATAATGAGAAATATAGAGCATAACATGAGGTAAGGAAATAACCTGTACATATGATTGCCTCTTAAGGCAGATACCATGCATACTTAACTTTAAAGAAAACATTTCTCATATACATATATGTAGCATAATCATTAGCCCACGTCCGGGCCTCCCGCATCTGGGGTAAACATCTCACGCCGCCCACTAGTGGTGTTGCCCTGCCATATAGGCACGGTGTTATTATTATTATCCATAAGCCGCCCACTACGCGCATCGTAGTGGTGCTGCCCGGCCATATAGGCACGGTGGCCATATAGGCATGGTGTTATTATCATTATCCATAAGCCGCCCACTACGCCCATCGTAGTGGTGCTGCCTGGCCATATAGGCACGGTGTTAATATCTTACATCAAGCATGCATGAGAGCCCAACTAAAAGCTACGACTCTATCGGAGTGACGTAAGGTCGGTAACCTCCGATTTATTTTGTGGAACAATCATCATCACTATATCTTGCCTTGAAGGAACAATTATTATAAGGTAAGATCAACAACAATGAGTAAAATCGAGAAAATCATGAAATAAGCTCAATAATCTTATAATAGCATTAAAATCATAAACACGAATTTCTAGAATTAAAATCATTATCATGATGTTCATCATAGAAAACATATCATCTTTAGTATCATAAGAAGCTTTTAAGAATCATGAACTTCTAACTTTTGGAAGTAAGAAGGTTATAGAAATATATATAGAATGATAGCATAGGACTCATGCCTTTTGAAAGAAAGGGACTAGCCTTAACATACCTTTCGGTCGCCTTAGTCATTCAACGTTTATTCTTCCAAGCTCGCAACTCTACACGTAAACCATCCATATTATCATTAATCTCAATATCATACACTTGTCTCAAGCATTCAAAGGAAATCTTTTTAGAATCTGCCGAAATTCGGGCAGCATCTCTCCTATATTCTTTACCTCCTCCAAATACCAAAACAACTCCCAAACGATACCAACAACATCAACAACAATATCAATACCAATATATTCCATAAAACATCCCACACGATGTTTCTCAAATTTTCAAACCAACCATAACAACATCCATAATACCATAATCAAAGAATTATATTCAATTTAATCTCAAATTAATCCAAAATTCTCTTTCAAACTCACCTCATGGCCATCAACTTCAATTCAACTCTTTATGACTTTTCTCATATGATTCTTTCCTTTCTAAAAATTGCTAAACCTTTACATCATCTCAATCATTTAAATAATAGTAGGAAAAACATACCTTATAGTGGAAGAATTTCACTTTATTCACCCCTTTCCAAGACTAAGTTCATCACCACCTTGAAGAGAAACAAGAACAATCATCTTCCATGAATTTTCTTTGAGATTTTGATGTTGATATTCTCTCTTGATGATATAGAAAGGTTGTGAAAGATTATGGAGGGTTATGGAGTATTATGGAAGTTTATGAAAATTTATGGAGAGTTATGGAAGGTTATAGAACCCTCAAGAGTTCTTAAGAATTCTTTAGAAGTATGAAGGATGAGAAGATGGTGAAAATGATGAAAATTAATGGATTAGAGGGGTAATCATAGGTGTGTGTTGGGTCGGGTTACTGTAGCACCCGGGTACTGCAGCAGCATTTTTCTGTTCTGTCTGCCTAACTTGTAACATCCATAACTCCCTGCTCCGATATCGTATTGATGAACGGTTTGTTGCGTTGGAAAATAGACTCGAAGAACTTCATTTTAGGCTTTTGAAACTCTATAAAACTCCTTATGTACCCAGAGATATACCCCTCCAAAGTTGACCCAAAATTCTGTCCAGAATTCTGCCAATTTTTTTCAAATTTTCGATAAACTTATTTTCTCCTCTTTGCTTGGTCCCGGAATATTTCAAAACTCTCCATACATGATATTTATCATTGATAATACTTGATAATGCTTCGTTCCTCATAATCTAAAGTTGTTTTACCTAGCCATAGCTCGACATACTTATGTTCAAATTTAATAAGTGCTTCTCCGAAAGTAAGGGGTGTAACAAGTTGTAGCCAGCTGGCACTTGTAACAAACTAATAGCCAACTAACAGCAACAAACTAACTATAGTTCATTAGTAAACATCGAGCATTATCAAGGGACTATAGTGCACTTCTCTAACTGCTTAACAAGTTCCATTCCAAACAATAATGGGCCTCTCCTAAGTCTTCAATTAATTGTGAATACTGAGTCAATAAATTAGTTGATCTCAAGAATTCCTGTTGATGATTTGTTGTGACAAAAATATCATCAACGTAAATTGAAATGATGGTAACAAGGTTTCAATGATCGATAAACAATAGAGAGTAATTGTCGAGGCCATATATAGCTTATGTTGTGAGTGTCGTGGGTCTGTTCATGCGTGCACCGAGTGAAGAACATATGAATACAGTATATCGAAACATGAAGTACTTGAAAGGCACTCCAGGTAAAGGATTATTATTCGCAAAAGATAATAGTTCTATCAATGAAGGACCCGCAGAATCTGATTGGCAAAGTGATCAAACAACTAGGAAATCTACATCTGATTATTTTACTTTTGTGGGGGGAGGTGGGGGGGGGGGATCTTGTTACTTAGAAAGGTAAGAAATAAAAAGTTGAGTCAAGATCAAGTGCAGAAATTGAATTTCCAGGTATGACTCACGGTGCATACGATCGAATTATTGTGGATTATGCATATTTTGAATGATTTGGGGATTGATCATACAAAACCAATAGTTCTTTAATAATAATGCAGTTATTGAGATTGAAATCTTGTGCAACATAATCATATCAAACATGTTGAGGTTGATCGTCATTTCATCAAGAAATGGTTAGATGAAACAATTATACATTTTCCTTTAGTCAAGTCTGAAGACAAGTTGTCTGATATACTCACACAAAAGCTGTTTCTAAAAAGATGTTTCATGGTTTAATTTAGAAGTTGGGTATGACAAATATCAATTAGAGAGGGATGTCAATAAGTTGTTTAAGAAATTTAATCAATTTCCTAATAATTGATCCAGAAGAAGAAACATCAATAGCAATTGCATGGATATCTTTTCCATACTTGCCGCCAAATTACTTTGTGAAAGAGGCAGTTTTCTCATTAGCTTCAGCAGTAGGGAAGCCTCTACAAGTGGATATGGCTACAGTTAATAGGACTAGGCCAAGTTGTGCTAGAGTGAAAGTGAAGGTGGATTTGTTGAGCAAGTTTCCACAAAGGATTGATGTTGTCATGAAGAAGAAGAAGAAGAAGAAGAAGAAGAAGAAGAAGAAGAAGAAGAAGAAGAAGAAGAAGAAGAAGAAGAAGAAGAAGAAGAATGGAGAAGTCATTGATAAATGGATAAAAATTAATTATGATCATGTACCTAAGTATTGTAGCAGTTGCAAGATACAAGGTCATAATGAAGAAGATTGCTATGTGATTCATCCGGAGTTATATCCTAAGGAAGAAGATGAAGATGATAATAAGAAGCAAGAGGACAAGAAGGAGAAGCAAGCAAAAGATGTGAATACTGGAGGAAAGGATTTAGTCAACCAGGCTGAATCTAAGCAGAATAATAGAACTGATACCATGGAACATAGAAAGAAGGGGGATACGAAAGGAAAAAAGAAGGAGGCTCAGACTAAACAGATTGCAGACAAAGGGGTAAAAGGAGATGAAGATGTAAGTTTCATAGAGAAAAGGTATAAACAGAAGAATAAGTGGCAGTATCAAAAAGGAAGGAATGATCATGATTGGAAGAAAAAAGATAATCAACCACAACAATCAAATCAATATGCAGCATTGCAGAACATGGAAGAGGAAGTAGTAGATTTGACCAAACCTGATAATTCAAAGGAGGGAGTAGAAAGTTCACAAGTTTCAAGATATGTTAAAGAAACAAAGTTGAGAATCAGGTGGAGAAAGAATCAACAAAGCAATGGGTTGAAGCTAGTTTTGGAAAGAAACTTAATGAGAAAGGAGAGATTATTTAGCAGAATTCAGAAGCAAAGCAAAATGGCAACATTGTCAAACAAACTGAGGAAATAGCAGTGACAAAGATCAACAACAATAATGAGGAAAATACTGACACTCCTAAGGTGAATGATGCTAGTTGTGATGGGAAAAAAATTGATGGATTGGGAGCTACTAGTGGTGGTGGTGATGATGATGATGATGATGATGATAAAGCAACTAGTAACAATAATAGAGAAGGGGAGGAGGATATTTCCATAGTTGATACAGTATTGGAAGCAACAGATATTAGAAGGGAGGAAGGTACTAGGCCACCAGATGATGACGTTGAAGATACACAAGTGAGGGTGGAGGAAAATATGAATCAAAAACCAGATCAAGGAATAGCAGAATCACAGATAGTTCAGGAAACACAGGAGGCAGATGATTTGAGCAAGAATATTGATGACATATCTAATGAAGCAGATCTATCTCCAAGAAGTGTGCAGATGCTGAAACTAGCAACAAGTAAATAAAAGCCTGCAAGGACTCACATTGTTCCACCAGTAGTTACAACAAGGAGGGGAAAGAACAAATCCATTAATTATCAATGATAGAAAAGCAAAACTCTGGAATATTAGATCCATCAATACTCGAAAATCTTGTGAGAGGTTGATTGATCTAAAGAGGAGACATCATTATTCTTTCATTGGTTTAATGGAACCATTTCAAAATCCTATGGAGATAGAAGACTATAGAAGGAAAATAGATATCCTAATTGCATGGTAAACTATTCAGGAAAGATTTGGATCTTTTGGACAGATGAATGGCAAGGAACAATTATCTCAGACACAAGTCAACAAATTACTCTATAACTCTCTCATACTACTGTTGCTCATACTGTATTGATTATTGTGGTTTATGCTAAATGTGACAGAGGAGAGAGGGAAGAATTATGGGACTCCATGGTAGATATAGCCAATTAGTTTAATGTTCCATGAATTGTAGGTGGAGATTTTAATGTAATAATAATATTTGAGGAGGAGAAACAAGGTGGATTGCCTGTATCAACTAATGAAATATTAGACTTTACAAGTTGTATTCAAACTTGTAGTTTGATAGATATGGGATACTCTGGGAGTAAATTCACCTGGTGGAATGGAAGAACAAATGAAGATTGTATATTCAAGAGGTTGGACAGAATTTTGGTAAATCAACAGCTCCTGGATATTATGCCATCTACTTCTGTATCACATTTGATTAGACATGGATCAGATCATGCTCCATTACATCTGGAGTGTAATAGCATTGATATACCAATTAGAAAACCTTTTAAGTTTCTCAACTTGTGGACTAAACATCAATCATTCATCGATGGTGAAGTTGCATTGGGAAGCTGATTTTTGTGGAAATCCATTTCATGTTTTTCATCATAAGTTGAAGAAACTAAAGAAAGCATTGGTTCAATGGAGCAGAAACACTTATGGTAATATCTTTCAACAGATAGCTACCAAATAGGATACTATAAAGGTGAAGGAGTGGCAGCTTGAAACAAATCCTACAAGGGAGAATAGAAGTATTCTACAAGAAGTGCTGAATTAACTAGATACCTACACTTGGAGGAAGAGTATTGGAAACAAAAAGTAGGAACGAAGTAGTTTAATGAAGGAGATAGAAACACAAAGTTCTTTCATTCATATGTAAGAGGTAGAAGAAGTAAATTGGCCCTCAAGAGGATACAAGATCAAAATGGAGTATGGTTAGAAACAACAGATGAATTGGGAGATGAGGCAGTTAGATTTTTTAAGGCACAATTCAGAAATGAACAAACAGAAATAGACTCTACTCTACTGAAGAATATTCCAAAGCCGTATTTTCTCCAACCCACCGACTCGGCTTCTTAGATTTAAGGTGATTTGTGTATCTACCCCAAGATCAACTAAAAGAAGAAGATGGAGGAATTTCCAACAAAAGAACAATCAAATCCTCTTTTTTGAAGAATGCGTTTCTAAGTCCCATATTTAATAATATTTTCTCTTAATAGAATGAGAGAAAATACCATTTACGGGGATTTCAATCGAGATACACAGACAGTATCGAGGTGAAGATCAAAAGAAGATGGAAGGCAACGGAAGAAGAGGTAAACTTGTATTTTCTCTTAATTTTAACAAAAATGCTTTGGGACATTTTTACCAAAAATGTTGGGACACTATTAAGGAGGATGTGATTATGATGGCGAGAGCTTTCTTCTATGGATATGAGATCCCAAAGTTCATTACTCACACTAATTTAGTGTTACTACCTAAAAAAGAGGTGATTAATACTTATAGTGATATGAGGCCAATCAGTCTTAGCTCTTTTGCCAATAAGATTTTGTCTAAAGTACTTCATAATAGAATATCTGAAGTTCTTCCTAGGATAATATCTCCCAATCAAACAAGCTTTGTGAAGGGAAAGAGTATTGTTGAGAATGTATTACTGGCACAAGAGATTATTAGAGATATCAATATAAGGGCAAGCAATACTAATGTGGTGATCAAGCTTGACATGGCAAAGGCATATGACAGGTTATCTTAGATCTTCCTAACCAGAGTTCTGAGACAGTTTAGTTTTGGAGAAATAATCATTGACATGGTGTGGAGATTGATATCAAACAACTGGATTCAGTGTTAATCAATGGACAAAGCTATGGTTTTTTCAGGTCAAGTAGAGGAGTAAAACAAGTAGATCCTTTGTCAGCTACACTATTTATTATAGCTGCTGAAGTGTTATCAAGAAGTCTGCACAAATTGCATGATAAACCAAAGTTTATAAGTTATGGTATGCCTAAGTGGAGTTCTCAAATAAATCATTTGTCCTATGCTGATGACACTATACTGTTTTGTTCTGGAGATAGATGTTCTATAAAGAAAATGATGAAAACTTTGAGGAAATATGAAAAGGCATCTGGACAGCTGGTGAATAATGAGAAAAGCAGTTTTTATACTCATCATAAGGTATCTGCATGAACCAATAATAGAATCAAAAGGCATACAGGGATGAGAAAAGGAACTTTTCCTTTCACATACTTGCGATGCCTAATATTCTATGGAAGGAGAAAAATGATATACTATGAAGATCTGCTCAAAAAGGTGATGAAGAGGGTATTTTCTTGGCAGAATAAGATGCTATCTTTTAGTGAAAGATATATATTGATAAATCATGTACTTCAAACCATGCTTGTTTACTTATTATATGCTATGAATCCTCTATCTGGAGTGATCAAACAGTTACATAAGATATTTGCTAAATTCTTTTGGAGCAACACTGTGGGAATTAAAAGTAAACATTGGGTGGCTTGGGATAGGTTGTGTCTACCAAAAGCTGAAGGAGGTATAGGTTTTAGATCCTTATCTGACATTTCAGATGCCTTATTTGCTAAATTATGGTGGAATTTCAGATGTGGAAGGAGTCTATGGAGTAGTTATATGTTGAACAAATACTGTAAAAAATGGCATCCTATATTGGCTTATGATAGAGGAGGTTCTCATGCATGAAAGAAAATGGTGAGGCTCAGGGAAGCAGTTGAACCACAGATTTTTTGGCATATGAATAATGGCACATCTAGCTTCTGGTATGAGAATTAGATTGGACTAGGTGCATTATATTATATCATACCAGAAGCAGCTGAGGAGGAGGAAATAGAAGCAAAATCAGTTTGTGGATGAAGGAAAATGAAACTTGGATATGTTACAACAAACTCTGAATCAAAAGTTGGCTCAGCACATTATATATACAATAAGAATACCTGTAGAGGGGAAGGATGATGATCCATGTTGGATGTTAGAACCTAGTGGTCAGTTCACAGTAAATTTGCATGGGAATTCCTCAGGAAAAGGGAGAACAAGTTAGATAACTATTGCAATATATGGGAGAAAGGGATTCCTATCAAGATCAGCTTCTTTATGTGGAGAGTGTGGAGGGCTAGAATATCAAATGATGAAATTTTGAAGAGAATGCATATTAACTTACCTTCTAGATATTGGTGTTGTGAGGAGCACAAGGAGGAGACAGTGACACATTTATTTCTAACATCCTTCATAGCTGTAAAGCTTTGGAGGTATTTTGCTTCATGTGCAGGTGTTACAACAAATGGAAGCAGCTTGCAGCAACAAATTCTAGCATGGTGGACTGCAGATGTTAAGCCAAAGCTGAGGCCAATGTTCAAAGCCATGCCAACATTTATTATGTGGGAACTATGGAAGAGGAGAAATTCAATCAAGCATGGAGAGACCGTCACAGTGCATACATAGGATGATTAGTTCAATAGAACTTACAACATCTAGGGAAGCTGAGATTTCCATGGATGCAGATATCATATGAATGGGAGATAATGTATCAGCAACTTAGCACATATAGACCAAAACTCTATTATGCTAAGGTGTTGTGGAGAATGCCACCATCAGGAAGACTGAAATGCAACACAGATGGAGCAAGTAGAGGCAATCCTGGTAGGAGTTCATATGGTTTCTGTATAAGAGATAGCAGAGGAGATTTGGTGTATGCTCAAGCCAAGGACATTGGAATCAAGGCAAATACAGAAGCAAAAGCTGAGGCAATCAAACAAGCTCTGAAATACTGCAAGGAAAATAATATACTGCAAATACAAATAGAAACAGACTCCCTAGTGCTCCTCAAAATTCTGCAGGGTTCATGGACTACACCATGGGAGTTAAAGGACATTGTGGAGGACATCAAAGAGGGCCTGAGATTTATACAAGGTCAAATCATGCACACTTTCAGAGAAGGCAACAAACTGGCAGATTTCCTTGCAAATCAGGCTTTAGACAATGAAGACTTGGAACTGAATAGCTTTGCAGATGTGCCTAGAGAAGGAAGAAAGATCATCAACATGGAAAAGTCACAAATTCCTCAACTGAGGATCAAAACAAGGAGGATAAGTCAAATATGAAGCTAACAATAGTCATACTACTTCTGCAGCTATGTTGCAGTTGTTTTCTGGAGGACAATGCATCAGACACACTAGAGTTGATCAAGAGGAAGACTAGTTAGCTCTTTTTAGAGCAGATGTGCAGTATACAGAGTTCATTTTTCTTATTTTAGCTAGTTCGAATTATAGACATCATTTTGTTAGGATACTATGTTACTTTTCTAGTTTTATTAATAAAGAAAAACTCTAATGGGCACCAACAGCCTGTTAGAGTAAATTTTTTTTTTTTTTTAAATAAGATTTATTTTCTGTACTATTAAGTCTTTGATTTATTTTCCTATTTTGTATATAGATTGTTTAGTATCCTTAGTTGATTCTCTGTATATGATTTTTTAAAATTTCCTTTGAGTTATCTTTTCTTAATTTATTATGTATCTTTAATTGACTCCAAATTGGAGGGAAAATATACGAACCAAATTATTTTCTTGAATATCATTGTTTGAGACGTACTCTTTAAAATTTGAAATGCAAGAGGTGTTACATATAATTATCAAAATAAAAGAAGTTTTCCCTTCTCAAAAATAATAATTTCCTCCGCGTAATTAAGAAGACAAAGCTAGTAATTAGATTCTAAGGAAATAGGACAATAATAATAATAATAATTATATATAGAAAATTTCCAACGTTCACTCATTTGTTTTTAGAACAAAGTAGTAGGAGTATATATTAATCAAACCACACCGCTTTAGAAATAATAATATTAATTACAAACATTAACAATATAGCAAAGATGCCTACGGTCTGCGGGAAAGATGCTTTGAAGCTTAAAATAGTACTTAACTAGATCAAAGGGAGTAGTATAGGATGGAATAAGTAGTATTTATCATATAATAATAGGGTTAAAATGATTTTCAACCCCAACTTTGCTTTAAAAATTAAAGACCCCCCCCCCCCCCCCCAAAACTCCTTCTCAAATTATGAATAATCTCTTTATCCTATGCAATGTCTATTTTACTCTTAACATTTCCAATCCTCCATCTATGTAATACTTTTTTAAAACCTAGGTATTTATAGATTTTTATTTAAATTCATATTATAAGTAGAATAATCCTTTTATGAATTTATCACAAAAATCTAATGTTACTTTTTATGATTGATCTTTTAATATTACATGCATTAACTATATAATATGTATGTATGTGCATGTGCATGTGTGTGTGTGTGTGTATGTACACACACACACTCACATATTACCTGTTAATTTTATATATATATATATATATATATATATATATATATATATATATATATATATATATATATAAGTTTCACTTCTATCTTATTCTCTATTGTCAATATATAAACGAGTTTTGGTTGTCATTAATGGAATATTTTAAATTATAATTTAAAATTCATTTATAATATAAATAGATAATCTTTTAGGAATTTTTTATAGAATATAACTCCATTTTTAGTAATTATTTTGAATTACCTGCATTGAAATATATTTATAAAGTTATTATTACTTGTTATTTTTACTTGTATAAATAGATATCAAAGTTTTGATTATTAATAATCAAAACATTCTTATTCTTCTCATTACTTTCATTATAGAACGACATTAATTTATATACTCAACTAGTATTTCTCACTTTTTTTTCTGTCTCGAAAATAACTAATATTTCTTTTTTGTAGAAAATTTGTTACATAGATTAAAGAGATAAAGAAAATCATAATTTTAAAGAAGTAAAAGAAAAGAAGACAAGTTGATAATGTAAGGGTACAATAGGAATTTAAAGAACTCAATTAGGATAAAGGGGGGAGAATATCTATTGTTCAAAGTTGAGGGGAGAGTTTGATTTTTAAAGCAAAGTTGGGGATGAAAATGATTTTCACCCTATAATAATAGGGTGAGAATTATTTATATCCTGCAATTTTTTATTAAAATGAAACTTTCCCTTCAACTTTCAATAACGGATATCCTCCTCCTCATATGTGAATTTTTTTTATTTTTTTTTATATTCTTATATTATCCTTATATATCAACTATTTTTTTTTTTTTACTTCTTTGATATCATGATACTTTTCTAATTTTTTAATCTATGTAATAAATATACCTATAGAAAAATAAATATTTTTCAAGATGAAAAAAAATAGTAATAAATATTAATTGAGTATATAAGTTAATGACGTTCTATAAATGAATTATTATTTCCAGGATGGAAAAAAAGTAAAAAAATACTGATTGAATAGATAAATTAATGACGTTCTACAGATGAAATAAATGAGCAAAATAATTACTATTTATCATAGAATGACATGTTGACTGAAGATGCTGACTTTTTAACAATTTTTAGTAATTTCAAGTTTTCAACTGAGTAAAGATTACACAACTGCCAAGTCATTAAAAGCCAATCAGTTACATATATTTATAACCTCTTCCCTACACACGCAAAATACAAGTTCAATACCCCAGCAATTATACAGATCACAATTACAAAATTTTAAGTTGATGCACCGTACTTACTGGCCACAGACATTCAAAGCCGACCTTACTGACCACCGACCCCTAAAAATCCATAAGGCATTTTGAAAACTCAGCAAGAAAAAACACAAAACTCCTTTAATTTCCCATGACCAAACTTTGTCAAAGTCAACTCCATCAATACACTATATATAAACAAATTAAAGCACTTTACAAACTCGTGAAAAAGGCCATTATTCCTCAATTACTCTAAATTTATGTCTTATTTCTTTAGAACAAAGGCAAATACTCCTTGCTCATTATCGGAAACTGTCTCTTATTCTCATCCGGTTTAGAAGAAAGGCGAATACTCCGCTCATTATCGAAATTTGTCTCTTATTTTGATCCTGTTTAGAAGAAAGCCGAATACGCCTTGCTTATCATAGGAATTTGTCTCTTATTTTCATCCTGTTTAATAGAAAGACGGTTACTCCTCGCTCAATATCAGACAATTACTTATAAACTTCGTGCGAGGAAACAGGAAAAAAGTTTTCATTTCCCTCCTTATTTGTCAAGCTCGATCCAAAAAATGGGCAACGGATGTTACTCTATATGCCCTTCAAGTTCAGTAACAATTAAGCTCATATTTCACGAAGGAACGACGAGGATGGTGACCGGGAAAAGGCTAGCCGGAGAGATAATGTTCGAGTTCCCGGAATGCATGGTTTGTCATGCTGACTCATTCTTCATTGGCCAACCTATTCCATCCTTAGGTATCGAGGATAAGCTTAGGAATGGCGGCACATACTTTGTCCTCCCACTTGATTCCTTCACAAACAAAGTTCTCTCAGCTTCTTCTCTTGCTTCCTTAGGCAATAACCCTAACAAAAGAGCTCCAGTTAACTTCAAGAACCCTGCTTTTGAATATATAAAGGGATCAAATGGTAGGGTTTTGATAAAAGTCGCGCCGGAGTTTATGATCAAATTACTCCAACGAGGAAAGGCGGAAAAGGAATGTGCATCTACTAGTACAAGCCCTAGTGAGGGTAATTTTTTGTGTAGCACACCGGAGTTGAAGAAGCATTATGAGCAATTGGTAGGACCAAAAGGGCAAATATGGTCACCTAAGCTAGACACTATTTCTGAATATAAGATTAGGTATTCACCTTGCAAGTTGATTGTCTTGGAATGGAAAGAGAAAGAATAGTGATTTTTTTTTTTTTTTGTTTGGTCAAATTGTGATATAAAACTCTCTTGTTCCTTTTTTTTCCTTTTAATTTAGAAGTAAAGGCTGATTTTGCATTGATTTTCAAGCAAAATCTCAAAGTTGTAGATGTCTCTAAGGATGTACAAAGCAATATTTATTCATTCATTTCATATGATGTTCCCAACTATCGATCCAACCAACAAGTTTTCAAGGTGAAACGTATGAGAAAATTAAGAACCAAATTATGCATTAGGATTTTAATTCTTGTTGATCATGCCAGTAGGGAATATAGAACTTCTAATACTTTTATATTTTATTTTGTATAATGTTAACATATATGTGTTAGAGAATCATCGATCAAGTAAGGATTTCCAAAGGACTTTAAATAATCGTGGCTACCCTACCCATTGCCTTGAGATTTTGGATCAATGCTCAGATCAATCTTTCACAACCTAAGATTAGTTTAATGGGAAAACACAGTTAGTGATGATTATTAATTCATATAACCGATTCAAACTTGTTGGGATGAAACATAATTGTCGATGTCGGTACAAGGATTTTACCTAAATTTTAGTTTTAGAAGTTCAAAATAACCCCTTTGTCAAGCTAGATGCAATTCTTAGCTAATCCTGTTACGGAATAATTTCATATTAATTTCACATAAGGCTATCAAACTTATAGCAGAAAAATCATCAAACTATTTTTTCTACTCATAAAATAACTCAACTTTCCGTAAAGGAGCCGCAAATTATGACACAAAATTGTGGGTTGAATTAAAGGACCTTAAAACCTAATCCTTTCAAGACTCATCAAATATGCATCGCTTTAAGGAGTTGAATGTCTTATTTTTATGAGTGGCCTTTGTAACCATAAGCCAGAAGCACAAATTCTGAAAAATTGATTTGATATTTAAGTGCAAGTCGACCTTTCTAATATAAAGTAGAATTGGAATGAATATCGGTATATATGCAAGGAGAAGGAAAATTAGAGGATTTATGTTGAGAAAGCATTGCAATTCATGTATGTTTGATTCGCTTCTACTGCCATGTCAACTCCAACTTAAATCTCGAATTTGAAATTCATCAGGATTATTGCGAGCTAAAGGAATTGTCATTTAAAAAATTGATCAGATGTATATATAAACCATGAATATGTGGGCTAATGTGAAATAAGAACATCTTAATTAAAGGTGAAATATATGTATATAGGCCAAAGTCATAGACAGCCCACTAAACTTTTCCACATATTCCTCATGGCCACCTAAACCTAAGCTTATTCCAATTTGATACCTAAACCAGTACACATTTGAACCCATTGAGCACCTTTTGCTGAGGTGGCAAAATGTGTGTAATGTGTGTAGTACACTCGCCTGTGACATGGCAAAGTGACGAATTAACTAATGACACGTAGCATTTGAATCCATTTTTTTTAAAAGTAACTTTATTTAAATAAATCAAAAATATATTTGAAAACGTTTTTGTAATTAACCCAAACACCACCCACCCCTGCTCACCCACTCTTCTTCCCCACCGAACCCTACTCCCCACTCCCCCCATCCACCGGCGCCGGCGCACTCCCACCGGCTACCACCCCCATTTCACCTTCTCCCCAACTAGTAACCATTTTCCCCATCCCATTTCCCACGATTACGAGGAGCAAGAACGGACTTTCACCCGAAAAAAAATAATTAATTCGTGTCAATCTAGCAGGAAAAAATGAAGCTTCGCCGGAAATTTTGAGACAAATCTGATACATATTCCTAATGAACAAAATACAAAGAAACATAAAAAAAAAAAATTAAAAAAAAAAAAAAAAAGATAGAAGAGATGACGGGAATGACGGGAATGGAGAGAATAGAGGGAATGGAGGGAAGATATGACGGGAATGGAGGGAATATGTATCAGATTTAGTTGGATGGAAGAATTGATTTTTTTTAGTTAATTTGGATGGAAGAATTGAGGAGGAAGACCGGTCCAGTTGTCTTCGTCCATATTTTTAGTTATTTTTTTAAAATAATTATTTAGATTAAATTATTAGGTATATAAGATGGAAAAAAAATCGTTTCACGCGCTTAAAGAGGGTGCATTAAACACATTTTGCCACCTCAGCAAAAGGAGCTCAATGGGTTCAAATGTGTATTGGTTTAGATATCAAATTGGAACAATCTTAGGTTTAGGCAGCCATGAGGAATATGTGAAAAAGTTTATGGGGTTGTCTATGACTTTGGCCTATATATATATAGTCTCTTGAACTAATTAAGGCCTATTTCACTTAGACACTCGAACTAATTAAGGCCTATTCCAAGACCCAAGTGAACACCTACGCACATGACAAAATGTGCATATTGGAGTATTGGACAGTTCAGGCAAACATGGTGTATAGCATGTCTTTCACAAAAACTGTGCGTGAAAAAATAGAAATAAACGTTGAGGTGTGATGTAACGGAACATGTTTTTCATTTTACACCATGTATACTTATATTCTACCCCTTTCACATATATCTAACCCTAATTTGCCTTTTCGAAAACTAACAATTTGTTTATTATACTTCTTTGAAGCAGTAATATCGAACTCATAGAAGTCACCTTCTAATGGAGCATATTAATATTATTGTCGTGAATACCCAAAGTTGGGAACTTCGTGATCTGTATTAGCTAAATTGAGACAAAGGAAGAGTGGATTACATATTCTCTTTTGTTTGTTATGTCTGCTGTGTATAATTATATGACATATTTTAGTTAGTTAATTTACTTACATAAGAGGAGTTGCGCAGTCGCTCTAAGTGGGAAGTGTCTAATATAATAGAGATATTTTGTTATATATTCATGTAATTGAATCAATTTTTTTGTTTGAAACTTTGAATATCTAATTAAAATATTCTGAAAAATTTAAGAGGTTGTTTTCTGCCTTAATTATATTAAATGAAGAATTACCTATTGAAGACATGAGCTTTCATTATCTTGATGAATTCTCTTTGTTGATTTCATTGATAATCTAAAGAAAGTGTGGATGATTTCGAGTATTAATTTAAGAGCCAGGCTTTATCCATATTTCTAGGATCCTATAAAAATTCCACTAATAACATCTCTAGTGCTAATGCCTTGACATGGACAATGGAATTTACAATCTCTTTATTTGCATTTTGAAGTTCTGAAGACCAGCTGCACCCACTAGTGGTATTCATGGTATGGTACTATTTTGAAAATTTATAATTTCAATTTTTAATTAGTTTTAACGGATACTCCATTATCTCCATAACAAATTAATTCGGTTCCTTTATTATTGGTTTCGGATTGTACCTACGGTATGGTAAGTTGATAATTATAGTTTGTTCAACTCCAACTTATGTACTGTGAAGAATTATGATTTCGACAGTGATAGGAATTCTCACAAGCTCCTGGAGTAGCAATTTCAGGTCTTCATCCGGTTAAACGAATTAAAAAGGTCGCATACAAATTAACTCTAAAGTTTAAATATATTTGTTCAAAAAGGTAAAAAATCCTAAAGTTCAAGGCAGACGGCAATAAGTAATCCACATTGTATAGGACTATATTTAATAAACTTGTCTACCCTAAAAGAGGGGAAAAGGGTCAAATATACCCCTCTACTTTAGTTTAATAGTTAAATATACCCTCCGTTAGTCAAAGTAGATAAATATACCCTTTCCGTTAGTCAAAGTAGATAAATATACCTCTTCCATTAAGAAAGTACACAAATATACCCCTCAGTTAACAAAATCCCCAATTACACCATTAATTATCCGATTTAACTTAAAAAAACCATGCCCGACCTGCCCCGGCCTGCAAATTAAATTATTTCCACCCAAATATACCCACCACCACTACAACCGACCCAACACAACCACCACCACCACAACCAGTAAATTCTTCATAACCATCCTTGCATGTTTTCTTCCGTCTATTCTTCTTTTTGTCATTTGGATCATCTTTTGTTTGTTAGTTTACCATTTTTGGCATTATTTAATTATAATGAAATTACAATTTTCTCTTGTTTTTTTTCCAGTGCATGCAGCAAAAATGAAGCAGAGAAGAAACTGTCAAATTTCACATTTCAATAAGGTTGTTCTAGTGACAACAACATTTTGGTGAAACATTTGCTGGGGGAACTTCGGAGCTATGTAAGTTATATCCTCATTTATAATAGTCCAATGTGCAGTTAAATGCTTTTTGTTAGTTCTTTGAGTTGCAAGTTCTAGTGACAGCTATTACTAGCACTTATAGTAATGAGAAATTCGTCTTTGTGTCATGACTAAGATAATCAGTTTCAAGCTAATAGTGTGATTATCTGAAAAGGAACTTTATAAAGAGAATAATTCCACAATAAGCTACTAGTTTCTGGATTAGCTTCATTATAGGAAGCTTTATGCTTTTAGCTTTCATCAGATTGTTATAAAGGGGGTGAAGGATTGATCTTATATCTTGAAGTTCTTTTGCTCTACTAAATTTTAAGTATGCTGGATTAGTGACTAATTGGATGACTGTCCCACCGGTTATCGAACATTTCTTTTTCGCCACTTTTTACTATAAAGAATTTCAACTTTGGTTTATTTCTCAGAAAAGAAAAAGATTAAATACCTAAAACCCTCCCTAAACTAATCTATGTTTTGCAAGTTTAGTGGTTAAAAACTATGGGGTGGTACTGTTACCCTCCCAAACTATGGGGTGGTGGTACAAAACTATGGGGTGGTACTGTTACCCTCCCAAACTATTTACTATCCACTTTGACTAACGGAAGAAAACATGCAAGTGGTGGTGGTGGTGGGTCGGTTATAGTGGTGGTGGGTATATTTGGGTGGAAAGAATTTAATTTGCGGGTCGGGGTGGGTCAGGCATGAGTTTTTTTAAGTTAAATCGGGTAATTAATAGTGGAATTAGGGATTCTGTCAACTGAGGGGTATATTTGTGTACTTTCTTAACGGAAGGGGTATATTTATCTACTTTGACTAACGGAGGATATATCTAACTATTAAACTAAAGTAGAGGGGTATATTTGACCCTTTTCCCTAAAAAGAGAGTTGAATTTATTTGTGGTTTAAAAAATTCGTTATTTGTTTAGTTATGAATGAATGAAATAAAATCAATGTTAATTATTATAATCAGTAAGGTAAAAATATATTGAAGGTTAAATAAGCTATAATTGAATAAATAAGCCTGGATGTGGTTGATCCTTGGAGCAAATCCTTCGTGGGGTTCCTTCGGTGGAACAAATATTAGCTCCTGCTCTAAGAAGATGAGAGCTATTATGGTACTAAAGTATAAATATGATAGCTAATTGAAAAGACTGAATCGCAAAGAATGAGTGTAAAATAATTGTTATTCGATGATCTTTCCCAGGGCTGTTAAACTCCTTTTATAGTACAAGTACATAAGCTCTTAACTTGTGATTAAATCCTAATAATGAATAATAATGGGCAATAAATATTGCTTTAATGCTAAATCGTAACGTTTGCTCCGTATCCGGACCGGTCATGTAACGTTATTCTCCCATTAATGGCCCGGTGCTATTGCCTTTGTAAATTTACTTCGGATGTCTCCGGGGCTCCTTACTCAAATTAAATGAGATAATTTGCAACGTTCCACCTTCTTCCGCCATGTGCTGCAATACCACTTTGCCACGTGTTGAGCTATATTTTGACATGTATACAGATAGTCCCCCTACTCTTCGGTGTAAAGAAGTGGTACCGAGGAGTGGAATTGAAACGTTACGGGACCTATCACCACTTAATGGCAGGAAGAAGTTTGCTCTGACTTCTGATGTGATGTACGACTCTTCGATTCTTCTATTTTTATCCACATGTCCTGCCCGAATTGGCGAAACTGGGCGGTTCGGATTTTTTGAATCGACTTGTAATCATGACGCTCCGTGTGATAAAATTTCAAGAAGCTTATCTTAATCTCATTTACCCTTCTCTTAACCTTCTTTCATTCATCACAAAGATACTTCTTGCTCTCACGTTAAAGCTTATTCATCTTCAATTTTACTTGAATCTATACATTAATCATCCAGAAATATGAGTAAACCCAAACCTTCATATGCATCCGCTGCTTCTCTTTTATCTGCTTCGTTGCTGCCAACCGGCGACAATAACGCCGAAGGCGATAATTCCCCAATTCTGGCCAAAGAGTCTTTTTATTCATTTATCCCTAGTAGATTCAACTTCAACGATGACTTTGCTTCCAAGAAAGTAAATACTCAAAGTGATAGAGCTAAAATGGTTGATAACTATCCCTCTTGTATCACTGCCGACACTCTCCCCAGGTTCGTATCGACTGCAAATGGGGACACCTTTTTAACAACATTATCCCTGATCCTGAAGATGCCATGACCAAACACAGACCAGGTTTTTCTAATATGTACACATATTCGTTCACATTTGGTTTAGATCTGACAATCGACTCGGTGGTTATTGAGATGTGCAAATGTTGCAATGGTTGCCTTGGTTAAATTGGTCCGTCTGTCTGGAGGTCATAGCCTATATCCAGTTTTTGGCTGATAAAGCAAATAAGCCTTTTACTTTGAACGAAAATTTTAGGTGGAGTCATCTCCGAGCGTGGTAGATCCTCACTAATCGATGCTTGGACGACGATAATGATCGAGGATGGATAGAAAGATTTGTTGCTGTTCCCACAGTAGAGATCGTCGACAAGGCGAACATGCCCATCCCGGAAGTATGGAATCCAACATGTAAGCGTTCACCCTTTTCAACTCCTATTTCGCCTTTTGGTGTACTCACCTCCTTTTCTTTCTTATGCTTGCAAAGCCAACAA
This sequence comes from Lycium ferocissimum, assembly GCF_029784015.1. NCBI lineage: Eukaryota > Viridiplantae > Streptophyta > Magnoliopsida > Solanales > Solanaceae > Lycium > Lycium ferocissimum. The sequence goes on from NW_026727592.1 coordinate 104,752, forward strand.
AATCTATCCACCCACCGATTTGCACTCTCCGGTGCAAGCCCTTCTTGATGTCTCGAGCTGTGATTCCCGGAAGTGGAAAGAGATCTCTCGCGATCGATGGAAACCCAAAAATCATAGTGAGTCTTGGCTCTAATATATATATTTTATATTCATGCGCTCCAACTTCCTTTCTTTTTTGAGTGCAATCCTTGTTTATTATGAACATTTTTCGAGGGTCGCTCCGATAGACCCTATCCTAGAGTGTCAGAATCCAGCTACCGTGGTCGTGGGTTCGTCTTCTATTCAGAAGGCAAAGAAGAAGAAGACCTCAAGGTCTTCTAAAAATAAAATAAAAACAATAACGCACCTTTCTTCTACTCCTCTTCCAGGAAAACCGACTCCGAGGCCGTCGAGCCACCCATCTTACCATACCGTCATTGTTGATGACGATAAAGAAATCGAGGATGACGATATAGTGGCTAAGAGGGTCAGGCCGGGATCTACGATAGATGTTCACCTTGCTAATTTGCTACTTTCCACGCATTTTGCCAACTCATCACCGAGGCTGAGTCTTTGGTCAAGAAGTCCCCAAGTTTAACCAGTCTTTGGAACTAGCTCCTTCATAAAGGACAAAATGGTTCCCAGGTTTGTTTAGTAGACATCCGAGTGGAAGTGTCTTGTAATGGTTCTTGTAATACCAAAGGTTTTCCAATGCTTTTGGTCTCGAGTAAGATTTTTAATGAAGGTTTGCATGCTTCTTCTCGGGTAAGATTTTCCCAGTTCATTTATTTGTTTCATTAGCTTCCTTTCAATGACAATTCCTGACCCCGTACTTCTTTCTTTATTTAGTCCGGGGTCCTAGTTGGTGAAGGTTAAGAAAGCGATGCATTAAGGATTTTGACAAACTAAAAAAATGCCGACTTAGAGGACAAGAATCGCGAGATAGAATTCTATAAATCTGAGCTCAACAGAAGGGACTCTCAGCTAACTGGCGACATCCCAGCCTTGAAGGCTGAGCTTGAACAGATGAAGGCTTCCCTGCAAAAAGCCAACCAAGATCTCGAAAAATGAAGGAAGACAAGGAAGCTTACAGCCAGCAGGCCGATGGGCTCCAGGAACATCTTGCCAGGTTTTAACTTGAATTTGATTCTCAAGATAGAGCCCTGTAGCTCAGTGTTCAGAATGAATCTTTCTTAGATGCTGAAGTTCAGAGACTAAATACTAAGCTTTCACATGTTGATGATGAAAGGATTGCGATGGACCATGAACAGTCTTCAACTTGGTATGTGGAAGTAGCAAAGCTATCAGCAAACTCTGGAGATAAAAAGGCTAGAAGCTGAACAAGATGCTGGCATAAAAGAGAACATCGTCCTTCAAAGTGAGTGTGATGAAGCTCTTCTTTAGCGGGACGAAGCTCGTGCCTTTGTTAAAGCTCAAGAGTCTCGGGTCATTCATCATGGTGAATTCCCTACTTGGAATGTTCTAAGGTTCACCCTTAAACAAGTCAAACAGGGAATTGGCAACCTTGATGAGAAAATCGAAGAAGCCCGAAGACTCAAGCTAAATGCCTCGGCTGCCTTGCCTCCAGCTCCGGACTTTGACTTCGATGATCTTGGCGATGAAAATAAAGACGCCGGAAGCAATGATGAAGATGTTGAGGCCGAAGAAAGTGATCCTTCGAGTACAAAACAGCTCCCCAACCACCAACATTTAATTACCCCAATTTAGCAGCCTAATTTTTTTTTGTTCCCTCCCTCCAAAAGCTCGTTGCTCCCCATTTCTGCACTTTTCCGATCCCGTTTCAAGCCAAATTTTTGGCTTTTCATCTGAAAATCAGTCCCAAACGACGGATTTCTTCCCCACTTCAGTCATTATAACTTAAATATCTTAGAAATCATTGAAAAGAAGCTCGAATTATTTTCACCATTGTTGTCAAAGCTCAATTATCATGTGCCAATTCCGTTCGCGTCTATTGGTAGTGGATTTTTTTTTGTTCTAATCCTCTTGTAGAGTCAATTCTCCATTAAAAGAGTCGTATCCTTGCTGCTTTATTGGTCTGAATCTGGTACTGTTCTAAGTCTAGGCATCGACCATAGCAATAGTCTATTATATCTTTAGTATGGCGCCTATTGGAGAATATGTTATAGTAGGTGGTGATTACATGAGTGAATGGGTGGAGACCCCAAAATATTGGATTTGGAATTCTGCGAGCAAGGTGACAATGCCGATAGCCGTGAGTCGCAATGGTACGTATAACGATTTGGTTGAGAGCGTAAAGGAAAGCTGGGAGTTAGATTGTGACCCCCACGACTTGCGCATTAGTTATATGATTAATACTCGCCCACGCAAGGGAAAAGCTCACTTCTTTCATAACGAATGATAAGCATGTGGTGTTGTATATGCTTGATGTTGTCGCTGATGGTTGTAGGCCTGTTTTGAGAATAAATGTTGTTGAGAGGTCTCAAGCAGCGTCAACATCAGCAGCACCACCCCCACCCCCACAACAGCCAGTGGATGCAAATTCAATGCAAAATGAGAGCATGGGTGATCATTCAATGGATACGGATGATCATGATGTTGATGTCGAAGAGTGTGATGGGAAGCCAAACCAACTTGGAAGGAAGAGAATAAAGTGTATCTCTGGCATAGCAAAATCTTTTAAGCCCAAAGGACGTGTAAAGGAGAGGAGAAACAAGTGCTCAATTGGCAAGGGAAGTGGCCACAAGAGAACAACGTGCCGAAATAGAGAGGGATGTACTTGATGTATTTTTCAATGTATTTCATTGTGCTTTTCTTGTACTTTCCAGTTTTGGTTCTTCAATTAAAATATGTTTTTCTTGTACTTTGAAGTTTTTGGTTCTTCAATTTAATATTTCAGTGAATGTATACAAATTAAATCCAACTCTAGACAGCACAGTAGCCACAGAATGTAAAGTGACCTGGGAGAAAATGTACAATGCAAGAATGCCATGAACAGAAAGTAAACAGCAACGTTGTAATTTGTATGCCACATTCACATTATGGTTTAGGCAGCAAACTGGAAACTCAAATCATTCCTGTGTTATTACAGAACTGTTGAACTATTCCAAGACTCAGAAACTATCTTTACAATGATGAAATTCAAACACAAAAAAAGAATCATGAATTGTCTAGTTTTAAAACCTCTTAAGCAGAAACTAAGAATGAATCATGAATTATCTCAATTTTATCTCATCAGCGCATCGTCGCTTCCAACCCACCAAAGCTTGAGCTCAACATCTTTTTCCCCTCCATCCACCACATCATTTACAAGCTTATTCAGATCAAAAGATTTATGATTATCAGCAAGGTCCTCCAATTTTTTCACCATAGTCTCTTTAGTTCTGCTCTCAGTGAATCCAGTGTAATGAGCCCTCTTGTGCCCTCCCAAAGATTGGCCTGATGGAAAAACCTTGAAGCATATTGGGCATTTGTGATCCTTCGAACTTTTGATAGGCTCAGAACTTTTCCTGATTATTCCAATTGTTCCCAATTCAACTGAACTGTCATCAATGCTTTCAAGCTGGGAACTAACCATATCAGATACTAAAAGATTTGTCTCTGGATGAAAATCAACCCCTGCATTCTTAAGTGAACAAGAATTCAGAAAAGAAAAATCCCCCATCACAACTGATGTACTTGGATCATTCTCAAATTGCACTTCAGTAGAGTAGCAGACCTTTGTGATCTCAGCGTTGATCAACATCAACCTGTCTGAAAATTCATCAATTTCATAAGTCTTTTCATAACCATCAAAAATTCCATTAGCACAGTGAAATGTTTCACTATCAAGAATGACATTTTCACTTTTAGTATTCTCCGAAATCGAAATGTATTCATCCCAGTCCCTAACACCGGATGCCAACATCATCAAACACTTAGCAGCTTCTAGCATTTCATCAACTTCACTAATTGCAGAAGAAGATTCATTCAAACCAGAAAAAGAAGGGTTTGCATTGTATTTTATCTTTGATCTCTTCTTCCGAATAGGGCAAATAACGGTATCGAAATCCGATAAGCTCTGTTTCGATTCAGAATCTTGATGATCAAATTCAACCCTTGATCTTTTCGAGTGAACTTTCATGTGACCAAAAAGAGCCCTCATTGAAGCAAACCCTTTCCCACATTTCGCGCAAATATGATTTTTTTCAGTCCCTTTCTTTGAATGAGTCCTTAAGTGACCTGCAAGAGCTTTCATGGAGGGAAATTCTTTACCACATTCTTTACAGAGATTTGTCGTTTTCAAAGACCAACGCTTTAAATCAGAAACCCTCCAAGATTTTCTTGGATTTTCTCTTAAACCATAACCAATTGAGTCAACATCTTCACCATCATTAATGTTGATATCATTGTCCTTTTCTTGACTCATGCTACCATCTGAAATGCTGAAATCTTCAAGGGTATGATTTGCAACTTCTTCTTCTTCTTCAGAACCCATTTTGCTATCTTTCTGCTTCTTTGCAGCTGAAATCAAAGCTAAATGACCACGCATGTGACCTCCCAATGACCTGCTACTATTGCAACTCTTATCACAAAACTTGCACATATACTTTTGTTCTTGTGTTTCTTCCATTTGGGGTTCGTAAAAAGAATCTTGAAGAGGAAAGATCAGTAAGAAATGTTGAAAGAATAATGGCGGACTAAAAGGGAAAGCTCAAAGAATTCAAGAAATCAGTAATGGGAATTGTGTATTCAGAAGTAAAACTCAGATGCTCACTATATATAGGACTAAAGGAAACCCTTTTAAGTCCGCTTCTCCATTTGCCGAAAGAATAAAACAAACTAAGTTCAACTCTAACTAAATGGAGAAAATGGGTTGTTACGGTTTTTTTTTTGGGAGTTTATATATATTCAGAAACCAACCAATTAGAGAGTGAGCAGAAACAGAGTTCTTGAAAATCTTGAATTCTTGGTGGTATTAGTGCTTTTGCCTTTTGGTGATTTTTAAGTCTTTATATCCTATTGGACTAATAGAGGAGAAAGCCTTGCATGCAAGCAAAGATTTGACACGTCATCCTTTTTTTCGCAAAATCAATCAATAGGACAAAAAGAATAAGAAGGTCTCAAAAAAGTCTGGGCAGCTTAAATTAGTAGGAGTATAAAATTTATATCAAGTTTCTAAGATAAATTTTCACTTTTTAATCACCGCTAAGTTGTTGGTCAATGTGGGTGCTTAACATTTTTCTTTTAATTGGACTTGGAACCGGTTAAACTTTGGAAAACTCACATGGCCAGAATTAACTCTACTTTACAACCAATTGATGGAAAGGGGTAAAAAAAATTGAGAAATTAGACAAGTCACCTTGACAACCAAACAAGACAATGGTTACTAATTCCCATGGGCTACAAAAAAAAAAAAAAAAAAAAAGAAACAAAAAAAAAAAAAAAAATTCCCATGGGCTTATTAAGGATTTTAAGAAAGAATTCTTACATTTTTCCTCAAGAGATAGATTCGAGATTTTAAGTCAATGATGCAAAAATTTGTACATCTACTACTCGTTTGTGACAGCAGAAGCAAGCATAGTGTGTATTGTATATAGTAAGTGTACTCCATTAATGTCTCACAGTCACTTATAGTATCGAGTTCATCTTAACCCCAATACTTATTATGCGGAATATAAAATTTATGCATAAAAATTGACTAAAACTGCAACAATTAGCAGGTTCAATGCTAAAAACTTTAAAGGTTGAATCATTGAGTTTAAATTCTGAATCTGTCGTATATTCACAATCTGGAATATATGTTGAAACAAACTTTAGGATTCTCAGTAAGGTTCAAAAAAGTTGGTTTATATGGCTGCTTTCTCCGCCTTGTCATATTCTCAAACCCATCCTTTAGGCCCCGCAAATTACTTGGATCGTGGAACTCTGATTTAGGCCCATTTGAGAATGAATGACTCGTTAGATCTTAGCTTAGAGCACCAAAATCAGCTACACTACAATCGTGTGATGTAAAGACCTTCTTTTTTGGATTTTATATAATAAAAGTCCAGCCTAACCAACCCTTGTTTGAAGCAGACAAAGAGGAAGACAACTACTCACTAACACATGGAAATAAATGATTGCAAGACTAACGCCCTTTCAAGCTGGAATTGATTAATTATTTAAGTCTGTAATGCTGAATCTTGTACTAACCAGGAAAAGATTCTAAAAGCATCTAGCTTAAAGACTACCGACACGAAAGTAAATCAATTGAAAGGAACACCAAATTCATACCAAACTCAAAGAAAAACAGAATGTGGTCCAAAACTTAAATACCCTTCATAATCGAACAAATAAATCCTCCGACATGACAAGTAAATGATAAAAGAAGTATCCTCAATACAAAAGAAACAGAAAAAATCTTACATGCGACTCAGATAGTGACAACGGTGGTCTTATGACTACAATGGATAAAACGAAACAGAAATTGAAGTGGTAAAAAAAATAGTAAAGAATCCCAGCTGATGATTATCCGACAACTAATATCTTTAAGACCAAAACAAGCCACTCGAAAAATGCTCTTAAGCGACAGCAGGCATGTCCTTAAGCCAGGCATCAAGCGGCTTACCAATTGAGTAGACGATAAAGCCAATCTCTCTTAGTTTGTCAGCGTTCACAACATTCCTGCCATCAAAAATGAAAGCGGGTTTTTGCATGTTTTCATATATCCTCTGGTAATCAAGGGTCTTGAACTCATCCCACTCTGTGAGAATGCAAACAGCATGGGCATCCTTTGTTGCCTCGTAGGCATCCCAAGTAACACCGACTTGTTTCACGGTTGTGGGACTCATTGGCTGGAGGTGAAGGGGATGATCCCAGTCAAACTTCTTCATCGAGAGGTCCCTCTGGATTTGGTCCTCTTGCACCTGCGGATCGTATATGCTCAACCTAGCCTTATCCCCCAACAGTCCCTTGCATACATCAATAGCAGGGGTCTCACGAGTATCGCCAGTGTCCTTCTTGAAAGCAAAACCTAGAATTGCAACTTTCTTGTTTGAGACTGTGTTGAACATAGAGGCAACAACGCGATTGACAAAACGACTCTTCTGATAGTCGTTGATCTTGATAACTTGTTTCCAGTATTCAGCAACCTCAGGCAGACCATTGCACTCGCAAATGTAAACCAGGTTCAGAATATCCTTCTGGAAGCAAGATCCGCCAAAACCAACACTAGCGTTGAGGAACTTGGGACCAATCCTTGAGTCCTTACCAACAGCATATGCCACCTGTGAAACATTTGCTCCTGTAGCCTCACAGAGAGCTGACATGGCATTCACAGAAGAGATTCTTTGTGCCAAGAATGCATTGGCAGCCAACTTTGAGAGCTCAGCGGACCACAAGTTGGTGGTAATGATATTTTCTTCAGGAACCCAATGAGCATAAACATCCTTCAATGCTTGGATAGCCTTCTGGCCTCCTGGAGTTTCCCGGCCTCCAATTAGTACCCTGTCAGGTTTAAAGAGGTCTTCAATTGCAGTACCCTCTGCAAGAAATTCAGGGTTTGAGAGGATCTGGAAGTTAATTCCCTTGCTGTTGTGGGTCAAAATCTTTTCAATTGCCTCAGCAGTTTTTACTGGAACAGTTGATTTCTCAACAACTATCTTGTCAGATTTTGAGACATCGGCAATCATACGGGCTGCACTCTCCCAGTAAGTAAGATCTGCAGCCTTGCCTGCTCCAAGACCCCTTGTCTTGGTAGGAGTGTTGACAGAAACAAAAACTATATCAGCCTCACGTACATGTTTCTCCACATCTGTGCTGAAGAAGAGGTTCTTGCCCCGGCATTGCTTAACTACATCGTCAAGGCCTGGCTCATAGATAGGGAGCTGGTCACTGTTCCAGGCAGTGATGCGAGGCACAGAGATATCAACAACGGCCACTTCAATGCTGGGACATTTGAGTGCAATGACGGCCATGGTGGGGCCACCAACATATCCAGCTCCTATGCAGCAAATCTTCACCATTTTCCTTTCTTCTTTTTTAACTCTGTAACATACAATAGTTCACATATTTTTTAGGCACTTCTCAAGGCCGCGAAAAATCCATCATGTCCAATAAACAACATATCAGAGAACATGCATAAACCAATCAACTAAAAGCTTTAACACGTGTATAACAGTTAACCCCTTCAGCAAATGCTTAGGTCTGATCACGACGTCCATAATAATAATAATTGGAATATTCACCACTATCAAACTATCTGCCTAATACTTACCACAAGATCTACATTCTTAACTATAAATGTAACACCTAAACAGAAAAACTTACTGTTTCATGCATTTCTCGTTGCAGAGGAAACAAGAAGAAAATGCATACAAAAGATAGGTTGCCTGAACAAGAATACACTAAAAACACAACATGTCCAACTATTACAGTAAAATGGAAGAGGAAATTTTACATTCAGAGGATTACATTAACATGCAATTTCGGAACTCAACCTGATATGTTTATCAAACAACTGAAAATAAGGGCATTTCACTGATTCAACACAATTAACAAATGTCACTTTGTCAGAGGAAATGATATTCAGTAACCATGATCTTGACCAGATCTAATACAAAGACATTCAGATCATCCACTACAAATCATATTTATTTTAGATCCATCTTTGAATGATCTCAGCAAACACATAGATCTAATCAAAATCTAACAATTCATTCATGTATAAGCCAGCACTTTCATAGCTAATCAAAATCACGAAAAAGACAGCTTTTTTCCTCATATTATCTTTAAAATATCACAAAATTAACACTTTTTACCGTAAATTCAAACAATTATAGCGAGCTGACTCATAAATGCTTGCGATGCAATACACCAAATCATGTAAATCAACTATTTCCCTCAATTGACCTTAAAAATACAACACAAATTCTCACTTCTTGATCTATGAAGTCGAACAAATATATAAAAGCTGAATCATAAATGCTTGCAATGTTATACACAGAGCTTTGTAAATCAACTTTTCCCCCTCAAATTAACCTTAAAAATACAACCAAAATCACACCTTTTGATCTACAAAATCCAACAAATATAACAAGCTGAGTAATAAATGCTTGCAATCATGTAATTTCAGCTATTTTCCTCACACTAACCTTATAAATACCACAAAATTCACAATTTTGATCTACAAAATCCAACAAATATAGCAAGCTGAGAATAAAAAGAAGGATTGCGAGGTACTAATACACAATATCTTGTAACTGCAAAGAGCGTAACTGAAATTAAGAAAGGAATAAGAAAAGCAATTGGAAAATTCGTACCTGTGAGATGAATTTTACGACAAAATGAAAAGAGGAAAAAAATGGATCTGTAAGTGTGTTATGAAGGAGAAGAGAGCGGGTACGTTCTATATATAGTAGTTGCAGATCTAAGATCTGTAAGAGTGTGAGTCTTTAATAAGGGAACTTTTTGAGGAAAATAATTTAAAATTTTAAATAAATAAATTTACTACTTTTTCACGTTTTCGGCACTGATGTGGAGAGATCAACGAAATGCCTCCACACGTAAAGCGAACATTGTATTCGTCAGTTGCGGTTTTGATTAAATACTACTCCGTACTACTTTTTTACTGATACTGAACGTTTACAGCAAAATTAATTTAACTTTAGTAATTAGTAAAAATGAAAGTGATGTTACACATTATTTAATTATGGTTAAGTCAAAATTATGTGTATGCAAGATAAACATCTTGCATTTATTGGAATTGTATATATATATAAATACCAGGTGAAATAAATTTTTACCTATTTAAATATTTATTAATCTTTTTGTCAATTTATATCAGATAACTTGACAAATTTAAGAAAGGAATTAAAAAAATTGAAATTTGTGATTTTAAAAATATAATGAGATTCCAATGACTATAAAAGTATGTCATTGAGGATAAAATAAAAAAAGTAAGTTAAATCTTTTTAAATATAAAAATATGTCATTCATTTCTAAATGAATTAATAAGTATATACTGTTATATAAAACGAAATAGAGAGGACACGTGCTAAGTAAAACAAAAATGACATGTTTATTTAATCGCTTTCCATCGAATTTATATGATACAACTGGGGTTAAAATTTAAACTATTGTGATGTGAATTTCTTATTTTCATAATACTAAAAAATTATTTGATGACGCGGGATGTACCCGTCTAACATAATATAATAAATTGTAAAAAACGAAATTGAATAACTTTATTGACAATTTTATAGAGTGTCCTCTCGGAAAGCGTCTAGTTTTCATAAGAGTCCAAATTTTGCTTTTCATATAGAATACTAATAAGTGGATATAGAATAAAAGAATTGTTATTGTCAACTGGGGAAAGATGGAATAGTTTTGGCTGTAAGCCAGCTGAGATTGGTATATTTTCCCACGCGGTTTGACGATTCACGCACCACTGTCAAAGCTGGTCGGTGGCGCTACCCTTCGAGGTAGGTGCATTCTGGTTTTGAGTATGGACCGGGGTCAGGGTCAACAACCCTTGAATTGCCTAATTTCGTTCCATATAACAACACTTTTGCTTGTTTTTTTCCTTATTCAAATGAATATTACGAAGTTGACTTTGTCAAGAGATTATACACTAGGAATCGAGCACCCAATTTTCGATATTGGTGGTGGAGCCTAATTAACTTGGAAAATACTATCTTATAGATAAAGAGTATCATATCAATAACAATTTTATTTTCAAAGTTGGATAGCAAAATCTTTAATTAAGGAATGAGAGATATTATGAACTCTGAATACAAAAGGTCACTATTGAAAAACTAGTCCAACCTACTTCTTTCTTAATTGTGCGGATAACAAAATGTATCGTGGTTACGAGTACTTTATTAATTCTCATCTCAGAATAATTTAAGGGTTTGAATGGGAACTAGTTATGTACAAATTAACCATTTTTTTGCACGAATTGTCCTAAGGCATAACCTTTGCCTAAGTGTTTCTCATATAAGGCATAACCTTTGTCTAAGTTATACCTTAGCGACCTTTGCCTTGCGGGTTTTTTTTTTTTTTTTTTTTTTTTTTTACCGAGTTGAATTCAACCCATAACCTGAAAGATTTTGGCCACTTTTTTAAGTCAAAAATTAAAGAAAGAATTGAGCGGGCAAAAATTAAAGACCACCTCAAAGTAGGGGGCAATCGTGCGAATATGCATGGATTGTGCAATTTGAAAAAAATTGCATGAGAGGAAGGAATGATCTTCTCTAAAAATTAGAGAAGTGGGTTTAAAAAAAAGCGTGTTGATGAGAAGTGCATCAATTATTAGAAGTTGGAGGGAAGTGCTCCAACACAACCAAGAAAAAAAAATAACGGGTGTTGATGAGAAGTGCATCAACTATTGAAAGTTAGAGAAGTGCTCCAACACAATCAAGAAAAAAAATAATAGGAGTTGGAGAGAAGTGCTCCAACAATTGAAGGCTGAAGAGAAAGTGCTTCAACAATTGAATGTTGATGAGAAAGTGCATCAACAAATTGGAATGTTGGAGAGAAAGTGCTCCAACGATTTTGAAAGTTGAAGAGAAAGTGCTTCTAATTAAAGATTGATGAGAAAGTGTATCAACAAAATTGGAATGTTAGAGAGAAAGTCCTCCAACGCTTGTGAAGATCGAAGAGAAAGTGCATCAACCAATTGAAGGTTGAGGAGAACGTGCTTCAACAATCGAAGGTTGAAGAAAAAAGTGCTTCAACAAATTGGAAGATGGTGAGTGACGGTTGGAGAGAAAGTGCATCAACAAATTGGAATGTTGGAGAGAAAGCGCTTCAACGATTGTAAAGGTTGAAGAGAAAGTGCTTCAAAATTGATGGGTTGGAAACAAGTGTTTCAGCAATTTGAAGACGGTGACAAGTGGATCAAGAATTTGATATACAATTTTGAATTACGGGAGAATGTTGGAAATTATAATTCAAAATTGTAGGAAACCAAAATTGGTTAGGAGTTGGTATTTTAATTCATGTCTAGTTAGGATTTATAATCAAATTAATATAGAAATAGATTTTTATGTTTTGAGTTAAAATAGGTTTCTTACTATTATAAATAGGGGTGTTACTAGCTATTTTGATAACAAGAGAGAACATAAAGTCTAAGAGAAATTGTAGAGATTCATAGAGTCGATCAATAAAATATTTCCCTCGAGTATTAAATTTTGCGTTAGTTATCTTTTCTTGTACAATTAATCAAGTACTTCATTATTTGTGCAGAATTTTATATTGCGATGTATTTGCTAATATTTTTAAACCAAACGGCCCGTCGGCGAAATTTTCTCCTTTTCTAATCATATAATTCTACTGAATCAAACTGGTAAAAAATAAAAAAATAAAAAATAAAAAAAATAAAAAAGGAAAACTTAGAAATCAATTAAATGTTATTGTGTGATTATACTTTTATTTAGACAAGATATACAGACGACCATTTCGATCGATACATATGAAGATTGATCCACCAAACTGTTGCAATTATCCCTTTTTATTTCATTAGTTCATTAGTTTGTTTAAGAATAATAGATCATAAAATCTTTTAAAAAGCACCCTCACATAAAGCAGTACACTAATTTAACAAAATCATGCATAAAGAATGAGAAAAAATGAAGTCGAATCAGGAATAAAGTGAAGTCGAATCAGGAATATCCTACTGACTTTCCAGCAAAGTTTCTTTTTTTTTAACTAAAATGAAACCCCCAGCATCAGCATTATTGCCATAATTGTATATTTTTGTCATAAACTTTGCACCTCGTGTTAATACAACAATCAAAAGTAAGTAGAACTGACTAACCCTCGTGGTCCTTTGCATATTCCTCAATGGGAATATCTTCGGACGACTCACTTTTATATTGGATTTGCTCCAAATTACTCCCTCCGGATAAAAAAGAATGTCCACTTAGCTTTTTTTTCTTGAGTCAAAAAGAGTGTCCACTTATCAAATCAACAAAGAATTAACCTTTTCTTTCCAGACTTGCCCCTATTAAGTGTTATGTGATCAAATCTCAATACCTATTTAATTAGGAACAGTTTAGTCAAATAGCTATTATTATCTTGGAGTTAGTATTTTCTTAAGGGATGTGGAAATGGCTAAGTAGATACTTTTTTTTATCTGGAGGGAATACTAATTAGGTGATCCAATTAGGAAAGTTTAGGCCGATTAGTGGGATATTTATTTGTGTTTTGTTTCTGTTGGCCTTTAATTTGTCTTTCTTAACCAAATACTGCTAGTACTAATTAACAGTATTCTGTTTACACTTTACATCATCAAACATAGTACTCCCCGTGTCTCTAATTTTGTGATATAATTGGACTACACGTGAAATTTGAGATGTTATATTAATAAAAGATTACTAGGAAATCATTAAATTAAAATAGTTATAAGAAAATTAATTTGATACATAAGATGAATTTTATTGGACTTATACCTAGTGTCGTCTAAGCTCTCCAGTTAAGTTGATTTTTTTACCTTTTTTGAATTTTAAATTTGACCAGGTAAACGAAGTTAAAATTCTTAAAATTTGAGAAAGTTAAACGCAACAATATGATTACTATATGAAAAGAAAGTGTAGACATGTCAAAAGGGAAAGATCGTCAAATAAAATTAAGAATTTGGTGCACCCGAAGATGGTAACTTTGAGGTTTTAAATTCCAACGGAGGCAAAAGTAATAGATAATTTCTTTTCATCTTTTCGAGCCTTGAACGACATAATTACTCGGTACTGGTCGGAGATTGCAGGTGCTCCAGGGACTATATATATGTAAACATAATCAGGGGCGGATCCACACGATTAGGTGTGGGTTCGCGGAAACCCACAACTTTTATCCGAACCTTATATTTATAATGTGAAATCCTTCAAATTTATAAGAAATTTGAGCTGAGAACCCAGTAACAACAGACACTGCTAGCTGGGAACCCACAAGCTCCAAATCCTGAATCCGGCTCTGGACATAATAAGCTTATTTATTTGCATACGAGTTTGAAAAATTAAATAATAACTTGGACATACTACGGCAATGCTATATCTAAAAGCTCTCTAATACTATTTCCAAGGCGAGGAGCCAATAATTCTTTGGTGGAAATTAAAGCTAGATCCAAATAGAGTTGGCGGATTGATTGAGGTGAAAGCAATTTTTCTAATAGCACGAGATTATTTTTGAGTTGTGACTATTATTGCCTTGACGATTTCAGTTGACCGTTTAACACTAATTACGGGAAAAGTAAACTTCAAATCAAAGAATCAGGTGATCGATTTGCATGTGGTGTGGTGGGCACAGCCTCAAAAGGGGGGCAATGGCCTTTGAGTGAGATGCAAGTTTATTCCCAACAATATAATTATGCAAATCAAACGAATAATAATTCGTGGTAAAATTTGGGCTTCATAGCCACGTTTTAGAGCACTAGTCAATGTCTCAATGAATAGCCAGCGACCGCCAAGTTTTTGAAGAATAGACACACGGGAAGTTTTTGAAAAATAGCAGGTGAAAACTTCATGATAAATTTCTAGAGTTTTGAACCAAACTCCAGAAAAAATTCTTGAGTTCGAGCTAAACTCCGAGATAATCCAGAATTTTTGTCGTGGAGTTTAGTTCAAATCCCAAGATTTTTTCTTGAAGATTAGTTCAAACTCCAGTATAAATCAGGAATTTATCATGGAGTTTTCACTAGCTATTTTTCAAACACGTCCCGTACAATTATTTTGCAGTAATGTTTCACATGTTGTCTATTCGTGGATTACCCCTTTAACTAAGGGCAATTCGCAAGAATGCCCTTATTTTGGGGTGGTCTTTAATTTTTGACCATTAAATTGGTGGTCATTAATTTTTGTCCTTTGTTATAACCCCTTGGTTTCGGGTTCGAACCCCCGCTCAGTCAAAAAAATTTAAAAAAAATCGCAAGGCAGAGTTTCACACTCTAGAGTTTTGGGCAAAAATTCTGCTTTGCGAATCCAAACCTCTGCCTTGCGAAATTCCTTCTTTTTTTTTACTGAGCTGGGGTTCAAACCCAGAACCTCGGATGTTAGGCGAAGGACAAAAATTAAAGACCACCCCCTCAGAAGGATAATCTGCACAAAAAAAAAAAAAAAGTTAAAAATGTCTAATTCGTCAAAATGTCCCTAATTAGTGACCAAAGCCCGTCAGATTGAAGTACTAAGGCCCTAATGTTTTCATTTGAGAAGCCCATCAGATAAAGCTAGGCCCAATTGACAGAACCAGAATCACGTATATCATTTTTTTTTTTTGGGACAACTACGTATATATACATCTTAAGCAGAAATATTTACGAAACGTGACGATAGTTTTATATTTGCAAAACATAACATTACAAACCCTATACAAAACATGTTTTTAAAAAAATAAAAAAATTAAATATTTTTTATTTTAAAAAAATGTTTTTTATATTTTTTTTTTCGCTCAAAATTTTATGTATGAAAGTTGTATGAAATGTGTATATTTCTCTCAAAGCTTAAAAAGTTCGCTCAAAATTTAGTGTATGAAAACGGTATGAAAAATGTATGAAATGCGTATATCTCATTCAAGGCTTTAAAAAACCGCTCAAAATTGTGTGTATGAAAACAGTATGAAATTTGTATCTCGCTCAAGTCTTAAAATTTCGCTCACATTTTTGTGTATAAAGTTCATGTTAGATTTCTGTAAAATTAATGCAACTACAACAACATTGTATACAACTTTGATACAACATTCAAGACTTAAAATAATCGCTCAAATTTTTGTGTATGAAATGTGTATATCTTACTCAAGGCTTAAAAATTTCGCTCAAATTTTATGTATGAAGTGTGTATAGCTCGATCAAGGCTTAAACATTACACTCAAAATTTTATGCATGAGAATAGTATGAAATGTGTATATCTCGCTCAAGACTTAGAATTTCATTCACATTTTTCGTATATAATGTTCATATTAGGTTTCTGGAAAATTAATACAACTACAACAACATTGTAACAACTTTCATACAATATTCAAGGCTTAAAGTCTTCGCTCACAATTTTGTGTATGAAAATTATATTAAAAATTTCGCTCATACATACACATTTCATACATTTTTCATACAGCTTTCATACACAAAAATTTGAGGTAATATTTTAATCCTTTGAGCCAAAAAATTAAAAAATATTTTTTTTTTAAATGCATTTTTTATTTTATTTTTAAATATATATTTTCTGGAAAAAAAATAAAAAATATATGAAAATCCGTCATGTTTCGTAATATATCGTTATGTTTTGTAAATAAGAAAAACTATCGTCATGTTTCGTAAATATTTCTCCTTAACATGTATATATATGAAGTTTTCCCTTTTTTTTTTTTTTTAGGAATCACATATATCATGGAGTAATCGGTCTGTTGGATGTCAGAATCACAATCAAACTGGGGGTCATTGGCACTGTTGTCCCTATTTTGTGTTGGTCTTTAATTTTTATCCCTCGTAATTTTTTTTGCCGGCATGACTTTATATTTTCGTATCATAATATTCTATAAGTTTTTCCCCGCTAGGCATAAGTTCATTTGCTAAAGGGCGAAAACTCCAACTGCTTTCTTTTGAACTAGTCAAGTAGGCGTTGAACACGGAACAACCTATTTTAAGGGCAAACTAAAGACCTACCCATTTGAAGGATAAATCATGCAATATCTTCTTAAACTGGTCCAGTTAGAATGAAGCACAACCTTGTTTCCCGGTGAAATCAGATTTTACCAAAAAATCAGTTAGAGATTTGTTTTTATAGGGTTTAAAGATAAGTGGGACGTATCCAACTCCGAGCTAAAGTAAGAGCTAAAAATAATGAACTTCCATGTATATTGCCTTTAGCGAAAATGATAGGATTACAAATGGTGAGAGCAAGAGGATGATCCATTGCTTCTATCCTAGGCTTCTTTATATATGTCAAACATAGACTTTTCTAACCCAAAAGTTCGGGTGATGTGACATGATTGTAGCCCTACGCGCGTCTCTGTCATGACACACAGATCGAGGCCTGCGGACATGACCCGAGTTGGTGAGGGCGGAGGCCAGCTGTGTAGATACCCCGGACTTTCTGAGCTTCCAATGGTGAGGAGTAGCTCGGATGCATGTTTTGCCCAATACAAACCTGACTTTCTCTAAAGCACAACCAGACGTTTCTCTACTTTCTATCTTGAGTCCAATATTTAGCCAAGCCTAATGATATGAGATTTTTGTACGACCAGCTTGAAACATCACCTCGTAATTAAAGTGAAAATTTCATGGAGCATTTTATTTGGTTACCCTCATTTAATTTGTACCCACTTCTTAAAATACATTTAAGTATTTAACTGATAATTAAGAGTAGGTAACTTTTTCTTCTTCTCCTTCTTCTCACTTATCTTGCTTAATCGGGCTTAGATTATTTTGATTTAGGGTACTAAGCTCATTTGGAGAATGTTATACATGCCTTTGTTCTTCTCAAATCAATGCTTTCATCTTTAAGATTTTATAGTCTAATGATATTGGTACAATTCTTCTTTACAAGTGTAACAACAACAACAACATATCCTATGTGGATTTAATTTCATTATCCTCTTTCTTTCCCTGATCTTTCAATGTAAAAAAAAAAATACTAACACTATAATGAACTGAATTGTAAATGATTCAAGTACATGTATGTAAGAAACTCAGTATTTAATAGGGAAAAGTATTCAAAACACACTCAAACTATGGCCAAATTTGCCATAACACACCTCAACTTTGCGGGGGTCCTATGACCCCCCTGGACTTATTTTTTGTGTATTATTTTCGCTTTCAACCGGACAAAAAGTCACTCAAACGAGTTTGAGTGTATGCACGCGCTCATAAAATTAAAATCGGACGGTCATTTTCATTATTTTGGTTTCCAAAATTTGAAATCCAAAATTCTCTCTCACCTTCCACTCGATTTCGCCATATTAATCACTCAAATACCATTTTAAACTCGCAAATCGGTGTGAATCATAGTTAAACTAACTTTAGGTGGTAACATCGCGGTGATTTTGGCCTAAATCGTCGATTGATCTTCGTTTTTGCTAGTGAATCAAAAATACCGGAGTTAGTCTTGTTCTTGTCAAGTATTTGTACGCATAAAGTTTATTTTTTTCCATATTATATAGGATTTATGGAATTGTCGTATGAATTTCTAGGGTTTGTTAAAAAATTATGGGTTTTTCTAGTTTAAATTGGGGTTATTTGGGGTTAAGAGATGTGTAATCTTATGTCGTGTAGTATTCGTTGTAATTCGCCCCTTTATTTTCACCCAAAATTTATTTTTT
>NW_026727593.1:0-32298 GCF_029784015.1 Lycium ferocissimum
GGACTTTCTCAACTTCACATGTAATACTCATATATCTCTTCATATGTCCTTTATAAAATCCCAACATGTGGGTCCCACCTTAACACACGGCTACTTTGGCCTTTTCATGAAATTTTTATTTCGACTTCTAGCCCCTAATTTCCCTTAATATTTCATACCAATAAAATTCATAAACAACTTATACATTACACCAAATCGAAAAATAGCCCTGTCCTTAACTTGTCGTAACTAACTTAAAATATTCCAACGTACAAAATACGGGATATAACATGCATTAACTCCCCTTGAAGCCATCCAAACCGTATATCAATGAACCGCGACATCCCGCAATAGATAGGATGCTAGCTCCACCGATTCAATGTCTGAAGCGTGCATTAACCGAAGCGTTCTCAATATCCCATCAATAAAGCTTTGAGGGTCCTCATCCGGCTTTGACCGGAAGAATTCCGGTGGGTTTAAGCAAATAAAATCACGGGCTCTTGCACTAACAGCCATATCACCCTGACCTGTACCTTGCCGCTGGGTCTGAGCGGCAACCAACTGAGTTAGTAAATGAATGGCCTCTTTCACCTCTTGGCCCGAAGCATCTGGTGGAGGAGCTGGGGCTGAGGCTCCCTCATGCTCTTCAGAGATAGGCAATGAGCGAGAGGACTGAGATTGAGCCACAATCTGGGACTCACCCTCCTCTATAACAATTGGAGGTACTCTTTCGGCCCGTTTTTCTACCACTGTCTTGCCCTTTTGGGCTGCCGTAGCTTTCTTCTTTACCGGTATTTTTGAAATACATAATACACGGTTAAGGAAAGAGAAATCCTTATATTACGGCTCTATCGCACGATCACAGAAGAAAGGAGGTCATTCATTCCTAAAAATACCGCAGACTCCTATTTATAAGTGTGGCGCGCAACACACCCATAAACAAGACTCTATTGGACACGGCTCCTAGACACATCCTAGGACAGAACTGCTCTGATATCACTTTTGTCACGACCCAATCGGAGGGCCATGATGGGCCCCCGGTGCTACCCCACCCGGGCACTGTCACGACCCAACTAGTGGGCCATGACGGGTACCTGTAGCTGATTACCGAGCGCCACTATTCAGGCTAACCATCATACTTAACCTATACAAACATACTCCCCAAGGCAACACATATGAAAACATAAGCCCTCACGGCTGTAAAAATGATATACAAAATATACACTGATGTATTCATGAGACAACTACTATCCACGCATACATATTTACGAGCCTCTACTGGAGTACTGAAACATAAGGATGGGACAGGACCCCGTCATACCCAATATGAACACAAAAGAATGCATCAATAAGCTGCACCTCCGAGTAGTGGGGTGCTCTCAGTAAGTACCGATATAACTCCTAAGAATCTGGGCCGCATCCCTGTTTACCTGTGGCCATGAACACAGCATCCATTAAAAGAAAGGACGTCAGTACGAACAATGTACTGAGTATGTAAGGCATACACGATAACATGATAAAGAGATGCAACAATATGCGATAAAGGGATAACCTGTAGCCGATTGCCTCTTAAGGCGGAGTCATGCATGCTAACTTATATAATAAATATCATCATATCATATAAGCATATATATAACTGCCCGACCATATAGGTACAGTGTGATCATCATTAGCCCGCGTCCGGTGTAAACGTCTCATGCTGCCTACTAGTGGTGTCTGCCCATGCTATCTAGACATGGTGTAATCATCATCATAGCTGCCCACTATGCTTATCGTAGTGGTGTCTGCTCAGCCAGCTAGGCACGGTGTAGTCTTACATATACATAATCTAAAGCATACATGAGAGCTCAAGTAAAACTGTAACTCTACCGGAGTGACGTAAGGTCGGGAACCTCCGATTAAATTATGGAATAATCCTCATCACTATATCTCACCTTAAAGGAACTACTATCATGAGGTGAGATAACAATAAGAAGTAACGTCAATGAAATCATAAAGATAAGAATATCGGGTGCATTATAGCATCATTATCAACATCATTATCATGGAGCATATCTCATCTCTATCTCATAAGAGCCCTTAAGAACCTTTAACCTTCATCTTTTAGGATGTAAGAAGATCATGGGATTATAGAAATGGAATCACAAAATAAGAATCATGCCTTTGAAAGAAAGGGACTAGCCTTACATACCTTTACGTCGCTCTAGCTTTATTGACTAAGTGCTCTCCTCCAATACTCACAATTCTACATTCAAGAGAGTTCGCACTAAGGTTAGATAATCGGAAAAATGCTTGAAGCTAAACTAAGGCGACTAAGGGCTAACAGAAATTGGGCAACACTTCCTTTGTTTCTACAAATTTCTCCATATGATGCAACAACTCCCAAACATCAATAACAACATCCATAATATCATAATCAATAACTTCTTCAAGTTAGGCATTATTCAATCCTCACAATTCTCTTCCAAATCATCCACGCCCATTACTATAATACAACAACATGTTCATTTTTCACATAATACACCCCTAACGACATTAGCGTCATTCATAACAAAACTATACTTATTTCATGCAAAGAATCATGACTCAATTGAACTTACTACTCAAAATACCATTATTTCCATATTTGAGCTCATATTCTATATTCTTCTTTAATCCAAGTCTTTCAACCACTCAATACCTCTAATAACATGAAATAAGTGCAAAACTCACCTTTGAATATGTAGACATGGACTTTGGATGAAGATATTCCACTTGAGAAAACCCCCAACTTCAACACTAAAGAAGTTCTTGACTTATATCAACCCTAGTGAGCATCGATGTACTTGATTCTACCAACTCTTGATGTTTAGCCCTTGACTTCTCTTGGATATATGTTAAAATGGTATGGAGAAGGTTCTAGAGGTTCTGAGAGAGTTGGAGAATGAGTGAAATGAAAAATGAGAACTTGGGGTCTCTTTTTATAAAAAATTAAAAGCTGCCCGACGAGGATTATACGGTATGAACGATGAAGCATCGATCAAATCGATGGAGCGTCGATTTGACCATCGAAGTTGTGAAATTTCCGGTGAGCAACTTTCGTTCCCTTTCATTCTACGGTGAGAAGGATGGTCTGTCGAACTGATCGACGGAGCGTCAATCTGATCTGTCGAATGGTCTTGCACTAAATCAATTCTACGGCACAATTGATGAAGCATCGACCCATCCGACGGTACAAAGAACGACCGTCGAACCCCCCCTTCGCAGAACTATAATGAAGTTTCATTTTGACGAACTTTCCTCCCTTGCCTCAAATGTCTTTGGAATCTTAATTAGAATCATTAAGCATCCCTTCTTACTTGTAGGGACATCATACACACCTTAACTTATGTTAGTCCATTCACTGCTCAGCAACCCGAAATTTCGAGGTGTAACAGGCACCTCCTATCGTACATTCATATTCACATCTAGGTGAGCCACATGGCCTACTCATGATTTCTATACATCAAAAATACTAATCACATCGGGCAACGACACATGTATATCATCATCAATGACAGTGCCCATATCCAAATACACAAGCCGACGAGGCTAACAAAATAATATACAAAATATGAGCCGACAAGGCTACAAAACATCTAGCCATACGCAACTGTCTACGAGCCTCTAAGAAGAGTATGTAACATCATATAGACGGGACAGGACCCCGCCATGCCCATGTATATATACACAAAATAATAATACCAACAGCTGTAGCTCCGGATGAAATGGAGCTCCTACTGCACGATCCCGAACAAGGAATCTATGGATCAAGCACTTTGTCTACCTGTTCACCTGCGGGCATGACGCAGCGTCCACAAACAAAAGGACGTCAGTATGAATAACGTACTGAGTATGTAAAGCATGATAAATAACATAATGAAAGCATAAGAAATAGCATAAGATAGACGAGCCGTGAAATGAAAGAGCTAGGTATACCTCTAGCGATGTTCGTCATATCTGCTTACCCTCTTTCTAATGGGAAACTTCCATTTCATACATTCATACATATAGAAGTATCATACCCGACCATGGAGGTTCGGTGTCTTACATACCCGACTATGATAAGGTTCGATGTTATACATACCTGGCCCTACCAAGGCTCAGTGTTATCCGTACCCAACTGCAGTGGTGTGCGCGCGATAGGTATCGTACCTGGCCATGGAAGCTTGGTGTTACATAATAGCCACACATACTTATACACGCATACATACTAGTCCATAAGTATCATCAACAACATCATCACCATCGTTTTCGTTACATCTTTCCTTAGAGGATCAACTCTCATATAAAGGAGGCAATAGCATCGTGAAAATATCGAGAATCGTGTGCTTTAGTAATTCTAGGGATGAAGTCATTTGGAAAACATTTTGGAACCCATGAGAAGGTATATAGCAAAGGAATCATGCCCTAATGAAAGAAGGGTTAGCCTTACATACCTTGTCGTCTTCTTAATTACTTAACGTTCACCGTCGAAGCTTAAGAAATCTACATTTAGAAGGATTCATGCCATGGTTAAGCCTTAGTGATACTCTTAACCCAAACTAGAATAATTCATGATCTAATGAAAATTGGGCAGCATTTCCTCTATTCCATCGACTTCCACTATGTTACTAAACAACTCCCAAATATCCATAATAACATCGACAATATCATAATCAAGTAATCACGTTCCATTACGTCTTCAATAATCATTCTCATATTCAACTCATACTAGCAACTTCATGCCAACTTTTGCACATTTTTCATACAATGCTTCCTCATCACCATTATTACCTTCCATTATAAGATTATATCCATATCATACTAAGAATCACAACTTAAGTTAGCTTACTACTCAAAAACATCATAAAAACTACATTTGGACTTCATTTTCTACTTTCTTCTTCTACCCAAGTTTGGCTACAACCAAGCATTATTAATAGCATGAAATAGGCATGAAAACTGACCTTTTTATCCCATAAGAACAAGCTTTGGAGCAGCTATCAACTCGTGCAAAAACCCTAGCTACAATGCCCAAGTATATCTTGAAATCTACCAACCCTAGGAAGCCTTCTAACACATGAACACTTTGATTCTTGCTATTTAATCTTTGTAACCTCTTGGGTTTGGGTGAAATATGTTTGGAGAAGGGTTTTGGAGCTTTGGAGAGCTTGAAGGAAATGTGGGAAATGAAAAATAAGCAAGGGTCGGCCTTGTATATAAAAAGAAAATCTGACCCGACCCGATTATACGGCCAATTATACGGGCCGTATAATTTATATGGTCCGTACAAATGGCCGTACAACTGGGAAATCCAAATTTTATTCTCGTCGACTCGTTTGACTTCCAATCCTCGTGGAACCTTCTTGGCACTTATATAACACTTCATTAACCTTACAATAGGCCCTATAGTAGCCCCTCAAGATATTTCTAAATAAACATTAGCTCAATTATAGCGAAAACCTTTTCGAACACGACTTACATTTCATTTCCTTCAACAAACTAAATTTCACATATATGACTTTGAAATCTTATAGTATGCACCTTAAGCTATCTAATACCCTCCTTAATCTCATAAGGACTCCATGTTTATCTTAAACTCACATTAGTCTACTTTTAAGGTAATAAGTCTGCAATTTTCGAGATGTAACGAAAATCAGAAGACATACCAACCTAGCTAATATCCAACCAAAACACCATATCCGAAGACCTAATCATGCTTTCTCCCATCAATTCTACACAATACATACGTTACACTAACCAAAGTCTAACTAAAGTAAGCTGTAACCTAATTGGGATGCTGAGCAACAATCTCGGATCGCCAAACCATAGCCCTGCCTTCCTCTTTGGAGAACCTCAAAATGAATAACGTCTATCAAATATGAATTCTATGTCAAAATACGAATAAAAGGATACCCATATTGCCACAGTTTTACCCAAAACCCAAAAATGGACCCAAAATAGCTTAACCCGAGCCACAAGGGCAAAATTGGAATTTTATTAAAAATTCAGATACAATATAGTCAAAATAGTACTGTACGAGTCTAAACGAGTCCAACGATACCCGTATTGCTATACTTTTAGAAAAATGTCTAAAATACCCCTACAATGTGAAACCGGGTTCATGAGGGTAAAATGAGAAATTTAGTGCATAATTATGTTACCCATCATCTGGTTAACCTTCAATCTTAATTTCATGGAATTCTATTCATCACAAGATATTCGAATTCATCTTTTCTATTTTTAGTCCTAGGGTTTTTAACCCATTAGTTCTTCACAATTAGTGTATAGGGTGACTATGAGATGATGATAATCGATAAATAAATAATGAATACTAGGATAGAATCTTATCCCAAAGTGCTTGTGAATGCTTTTCGATTGCTCTCTCCCCAACCCTCCAACTATTGAAGGTTTCATCAATTCTTGGGTTTTAATCTTGCACCCACCATTAATGGAGCTTAAGCTTGTCATGGAATTTGAGGAAGGAATGATAATGAATGACATAAGGGTTTGCACTTACCTTCAAGGAGGAACTTCACCCTAGCCCTAGGAAAATAGCCTCTCACATTCTAAGGAAGTGTTTTTGGGTTTAGGATGGGAAAAACTTAAAGAAAAGACCTTAAAAACGGACCGACTACCTGTGGCGGTCACCAGGCCGCTATAGCGGCCCTCTGGTCGCTGCCAGCTGCCAACTGGAGCAGCACGAACGAAAACGGGCATAACTCCCTCATCCGGTGGCGAAACGCGACGATTTTTTTCCTATAGTTTCATAATTGCGATATAGATCTGATGGTTCAAACCTCACTCAAAACAAAGGTCGGATGATCAATCTGGAGCAGTTTCTATCCATAGACCTCCGGCGAAAACATCGAATACGAGCGCGACAAAACCCCAAACCCATCTGAAACTCTTTGGAACCTCACCAAAACTTTTGGACAAGTTCAAAATCATCATAATAACATATTGGAACTTCCAAAACATAGACATCGGGTCATCCTAACCCGACGTTGACCATGGTCAACTCTAACTCGTCAACTTAAACTAGTTTCTCCATGAATCACTCAATTTACACTCGAACCTTGCGGAACCCAGCCCAATGACTTTATTAAGTTATATATCATACTAAAATGACATGGGGAAGGGTCAACAAGGGTAATTTGGTCAAAAGCACTATAACGACCAGGTGGGTCGTTACACAAATCAAATCTAGAGAAGATCAAGCCATAAAATCCTCAACTAGTTGATGAAAAGTGATTGTTCTTGCTTCTACTTGATGTTGTGGTGAGTTTGGTCTTGAAGCAAGTTGTGTTAGTTCAAGTTCTTCAAGGAAAAGGTATGTTCTTCATCTTATCTCTTATGTTGAGTTTATTTGAAGGTTTAGCAAGTCTTAAAAGTGAAAATAGTTATGGAGGAAAGGTCATAAAGTGTTGTGTTGTAGTTGTTGAGTTCATGAACTATTTTGAGCATTTTGTGGATGTGTTGTTAAGCTAATTTCCATGTATATAGATGGTATCTAATGTTGTTGGTGTGTTGATGAGATTATGCTCCTTGATTGGGAAGAAAGGAAGTGTATATTATTATTGTATATTGGTATACTTTGGGTTGTTTGGTGTATATTCTTTGTATGGGCAGTGAAAGGAGTATTTAAGGACTTTTGTGAGCTTCTTGTTGTTATTGTGGGTTGTTGTATATGTTGAGGTGATTGGAGAGTAAGGGGAAATGCTACCCGTTTCACTTTAGACTCAAGTTATCGTTGATATACGTGATATACTAGCGCCATCTAAGTTTGCATATGTATTCCTTGTTATATGATTGACGTGCTAGTTGTGATTAGCTCGATTGTTGGATTGCTTGGACGACTTGAGGTATGTTAAGGCTGTCCTTTTCTTCCTTATGGCATGATCTTATCGACACATACTTTCATAAATGATGTCCATAATGACTTCACTCTTAGAAATGTTATGTTTCTTGATGTTCCTATGACATAATTAAACTTGTTTATTGTTGTTAATCTCATCTTATAGTCATTGATTCCTTCAAGATGAGATATACCGACGATAAAAGATCCATAACGATAATTGGAGTTAAAACGACCTTACGTCACTCCGATGAATTTAGAAATGTGTTCCCAAGGAATGTTTTGTAAGACATGTATAGTATGCTAGTTAGAAGATCCCTAATGAGGTACTTAATGCCAGAAGATAGGCTTATGATGCATCCAGGAATTGACTAAGGTTTAGTTAATCGAGAAGCAATCTTAATGGCCCAGAAAAGTGCTTATAAGTCTTATGTGACTATGTAGGCAGTAACGGATAAGTAATGATCATGAGAAATGCATAGAAATTACCCATAGGGGTCTGGTCATGATGTTGATTATATTTATCACTGGTCTACGGCCAGTTGGGCAGATTATGTATCACTATTTACCACTATGCTACGGCTGGTTGGGCAGTTATACCACCGAGCTATGGCCGATCGGGCAGATATGTATTTACCACCATGCTACGGCTGGTTGGCAGATATTACAACTGAGCTACAGCCAGTTGGAAAGTTACCACTAATCAGTTGGGCATTTATGATATGCACTCTACCATCGGGCAATAATCGGATAGGCAGTTAGCACCTCGCTACGGCCGATCGGGCAGTTACCACTGATCAGTTGGGCAGATAGCACCAGGATGATAAGTTGATCAAAGCCACAGTTTTGTACATATATATAGTTAAGCATATGGGAGTATAGAGAGACATATATGCTAGATTCTCATCGGTAAGTCAGAAGTGCCAAGTTGATTCTTGTCTTTCTTTTTTCCAGTATATGCTTATTATGTTATGTTTTCCGCCTTACATACTCGGTGCATTATTCGTACCAATGTCCTTTTGTTTGTGGACGCTGCATTCACGCCAGCAGGTAGACAGGCAGATGGTTCATGCTGCGTTCACGCCAGCAGGTAGACAGGGAGATGGTTCAGACCCTTAGACTGCCTCCTCAGCGGTTGTACAGGATCACTCCACTTGTTCTGGAGTTGCAGTCCAGTTGGTATGATTCTTTTGTGTACAGATGGGTATGACGGGGTCCTGTCCCATCCTTATTATGTTATGCACTCCAGTAGAGGCTCGTAGACGGATATGCACAGTTAGATGTCCTATGGCCATCTGATACGCTCAAATTATACCTTTTATTAGCGTAAAGCGAACGCTATCAAATATAGTAACCCAACAAGGTTGGGGTCGAATCCCACAGGGAATATGGTGTGAAAAGGTTACTAAAATCGTAGAATACTTTATTTAGGTCTAATGTCTTATTCCGTTGAGTTTGTAGAAAGTTGGTTGTTTATAACTAATTGCTAACTAATTGCTTTGGATTGTAATATATGGTAAAAGAAACCAAGATTGTGTCCCCGTCAAATAAAGTGTATGATCATGGGTATTGATCTTGATATACTTCTAATGGATCGTCATATGAATGTACTTAATCGCTATGCGAATCTCTACTATTTCCCAATAAATAAAGATTATCTCTTTCTATGATTTTCCCAAATATAAGAAAGTTGATATGAAGAATTGCTAGTTATGCCAAGTAAATTCCTCTTATTCCTAAGTGGATTTATTAAACAAGGGTTAACCCCTTGAGTTCTTGTTACTAGTTCTTACCAAACCCTAATTATTTTTCCAAATAAATCAAGGTTTATGGCGTTAGCTAATGTTTGCAACCACTAACTATTAATGAATAACGAAGAACAAGTAAACCCTAACAATCCATTATGCATATATCAATCACAATTTCCAATCACAAAACACCCATCTTTGGGTTCACAACCTTAGTAAGGGTGTTTAGTTACTCATGACAAAGAACAAAGAATCAAAGATTGAAGAATTCATAATTGCTTACTTTTGATTATAAGAGAAATTAATAATACTTGAATTGATGTTTGAAAGCTCCAAAACAAAGGAATATTCAATGCTCTAAGTCAAGAGTCAAACTATAACAGTTGATCCTAAATAAAACCCTACATTGGACTATTTATAGGTTTCAAAAACGTAAAATTATAAAATTTGCACTTAAGTCCCTGACGGCAACTTATACGGTCTGTATAATATTACACGAACCGTATAAAGTTGTACGTCCACCATTCTTCAATTCTTCAGAGAAAAACATGAGTTGATTTACACGGTCCGTATAAACTTACACGGCCCGTATAAACTTACACGGCCCGTATAACTCGATCGTAAAACTCCCTCGTCAGATATAACTTTCTGTCTTGCTTAAGATCCTTTGACACGACCAACTATATGGCCCGTATAATATTGTACGGTCCGTATAAGTCACTCGTATCTCCGCATTATCAAGTTCAACACTCTGTTTAATTCTTTTTTTTCAATATGGCCAAAGACACGGTCTGTATAACTTTGTACGGACTGTGAAAGTCTACTTTTGTGGAACTTCAGCAATTTTTGAGCTTTTAATCCTTAACTCCATGATTTACCTGAAACACAACACAAACACATCAAAACGACGCATACTTACTCAAAAACAAGTAAAACTTCGCATAAAAAGGTATCTAATGTGCCATAATATCACGGCACATCACCGTCTCGATCTATATTCTGTTGTATCATTACTATGGGTAGCCTTGCCGGCATATGTACTTGGGATTAGCTTGATGACATATGTATATTATCTTTTGGGCTTGTGTCCCATATAGTTTATGGTATCTATGAGTTAGCATTATGGCCCACTCAAGTATGGATATGAGATGCATGTACGTTTTGTGGTGCTCGGTAGGTTAACTCCGGGTGCCCGTCATGGCCTTCCGGTTGGGTCGTGACAGCTCTTCTTCAGGAGACCTGGAAACCACCCCTACCTGACTGGTGTCCACCCCTGGACCAATGAGAACTACCGCGGCCTGAATGAACACCACTTCTCACTGAAGAACCACCCCGACTACTAGATGGTGCCGGAGTCCTCAGGTTTGAAATCGGGAACCCTGCTGGGACCCACTCTGTTTAGGTCTGATGTAGTCTCTTATTAGGTGACCGGGGTCACCATATACATAATAAGTCCTAAGAGCTGGAAGCTGATATACAGAAGCTGATGAACGAGAGGGACCACCTCGGTCAGCTGGTCGGGAGTAAAATCCACCATGAGATTGTCCGGCCCCATAACCACTGGGTCTAGAAGGACCACCAGAAGATGCCTACAATGCGGACTGAATGGGGCGGCTAGGGGCTGACTGATAGGGCCTGGAAGACAGACCCCTGCCCCTATAACTGGAACCACTAAAACTGCCATACTGACATGGCCTCTTCTTACTAGATCCTTCCAAAGAACGAGCCATGGGAGACTCAACACTCACGGCATGATCAACGACTTCCTGGAAAGAACCCATGGCAACAAGCTGGAGACAAGCAATATAGAGTGGAAGCATAAGTCCACCAGCAAATCAACGAACCCTCTGCGCCCGTGGGAGATCGGGCGGGTCGCATACCTAGCGAACAGAAATGCGCTTCCCCCCCCCCCCCGTACTCTAACACGGACATCCCTCTCTGCTGTAAATGAGAGAACTCATCTCTGCGCTTGTCTCTCAAAGGACGTGGCACGTACTTCTCCAAGAAGGCCTGATGGAACTGGGTCCAGGTAAGTGGAGGTGCATCAATGGGTCTACCCTTAATATAATACCTCCACCAAGTCTTCGCGTCGCTGTGAAACTTAAAAGACACATAATCCATGCCATGAGACTCCACAATACCCATCTTGTAAAGCCTCTTATGCATCTCCACTATGAACTCATATACATCCTCGCTGCACATACTGAAGAATCTAGGGGCTCCATCTTTAAGAACTTACCGACGAGGCCCTGATCCCCAACTGTCGGATTGCCGAGATGCCATCGTCCGGGAGCACCTCGAGGGCCGGATACCATCTATACGCAGGGCTATGGGCTGCGGTGGGCCGCATCCCCGTAGTGCGGCCCCGGTCGAGTCCGGTACCCCGCTCTATTCTGGGAACACTACCAAGTGTAGTGGCACCGCCTACGGCATGCTGCCCATCGAGATGAAGAAGTATCCTGGCCATCGTATCCTGGAAGGCTGCGTCTGACATGACTTCGAGGGGGGGGGGTGTGTCTGGGTTGTCCCCATACCTCTCCTGGTTGCCTATACTCCCTCGGGCTGGCACTCCGGCTGCTGTGCTGGCAAAGGCTCCGGAGAAGCTAATCGTGCTTATCTTCGAGCCACGGGGGCCACCGCCGGCACGGTGCGGTCCACAGCTCCTAGCCTACGGCGGGGCGGCTCTCGCTCGTCCTCGTCCCCAGTGCCCGCCTCCCGCATGGAGGGCTCAGGCACCTCGTCTCTGGCAATAATAGCGCATGTCCTCATCATCTGTGAGAGAATAGAAATGAATCAGATACCAATTTGAAAGTTCTAGATACCAATTTGAATAAAGTAGCACAAAAGAATGAAAGAATGTGAAGTTTCCTAAATGTCCTATAGCCTCTCTCAGATAAGTACGGAGCTCATCATACCGATCCACAAGACTCTACTAGACATGCTCTTATACTTATAGGCCGGGTAACCTAGGGATCTGATATCAACTTGTCACGTCCCAAATCGGGAAACATGCGGGCACCTACCCTTTTCCCACTTGGTAAGCGAACCTGTCCCTGTTCCAAACAACAATAAAATAACCCAACCAGCATAAATATCTAACAAGTCTGAAATAGATAAGTAAATCAGTCTGGAAATATTACATCAATCCCAAAATCTGATCTAGGCTGTACAAGTGCCACTGCATAACTAAAAGTCTGAATACATAGTCTCAAAATGAAATAAAGTCTCAGAAATAGCGAAGAAGACAAGTAAAATGAGAGGAATGCAAATATGTAAATATGAATGTAATGCAATGCAATGATACACACACGCTCCGAGCTGAATACCTCCACGCCTCGATAGTCATTACCCATGGGGGACCCGCGAACTCCATGTACCTGCTGTGGCGCAAAGCCCGATCGAATATCTATTGCGGAACGTGCAACCCATACCCAATATATGTTGCGGAACATGCAACCCGGTCTAATATATATGTTGCAGAATGTGAAACCCGGTCCACTATATGTGTGTTGCAGCGCGCAACCCGATCCCAATATCTAAGTGTCATGACTCAAATTACCAAGTTATGATGGCAGTAGTCTCACCGTACTAGTAAGCCAACACCAATCATATAGCCCAAAAGAAGCAGAAATACTAAAAGTGGAATAAATCATACAAGTCAATTTCAAGTCTTAACAATCTTAAACAAAAATACTTAAATAGTTATTACATCCTTCCCAAAATCTGATGTCACCATAAGACAAGGACTACTAAGAATATGAAATAGTCTGAATACATAGGAAACTATCTGAACTGAAGAGGACAAAAAATAAAGGATACGGAGAATCCAGAGCCATCTAGAATCCAAGGAGCTCACCCCGGTCTCTCAAGTAAGGCTCTAGCGGGCAGCCTAGTAGTCGCGAGCTCCACTGGTGCTAGGACCCGAGTCTGCACACAAAGAGGTGCAACAAGTTTAGCGTGAGTACAATAAATAATGGGTACTCAGCATGCATCGTTGACCGACCTTTTCTAGAACGGAGATGAGGGTTGGTTACGATACTACAATAACACTTGTCCGCCATTTGTCCAAAATACAGGATAACCATACTTTATCGATTAAGCTCAAATAGCAAATAGAATCCAAGAAAAAGGCAAGTCAAATTCCAACAATCATAACAATAACATAAGATAAGATGAATGAGATGCAAATGCAATGCAAGGCCTTTGTTTTCAATTCTCGATATTCACACGTTCGAATATTAATGAATCGTGACCTATGGGGGGACGCCCATATATCCCCGTTCTTGAAAATCATCGGATCACGGGCCGCTTCGGTAGCAACCTCGGATCACGGTTCCCACATATCATATCTCAAGTACCTGTCACTTAGCCGACCGGCCCCATTTGTCAATGGAACGCGCTAAAAGCATCATCACTCGTCCGGAACAAGATCCGTTTACAATATCAAAAAGGCTTCACGTTTTTACTTCCTTTTTACTTTAACGAGGATATATGAGTGATATGCATACAAACAGAAAAGACAGGCAATAACAATAAGAGACATAAAGTACGGGCATCGGACCCCAATCACAGATCCAAAGGAGCGTACTATTCTATCAGCTAGTGCCTAAAGCATGGCATTCAGACCAACTATATAATTCAAATTGCACAAATACCCATAACATGAAGACCGGTATCCGATACTAGTGCTCGTCACCTCACGAGTATCGGAACACCCTTAATTTGCCCCAATTCCCTTTTATTAGTTTCAATTTAGCCAACACACACATTCAAGAAAGAGTATAAGGTCTCAACACGCCTGGAATTACTTAATCTCGAATCACGAAGCCCGTTACCATTCCGCATAGTCTCTAAACGAACAAAGTCTAATCAAATATGGATTATACGTTAGAACACGAATCCAACAATACCGATATTGCTACATAATCCAGAATCCCCAAATTAAGCCCTAAAATTAGAATTTCGAACCCAAAAGGGAAAAATAGTAAATTGAGCCTAGAATCATATTCCTCATACTTGATATGACCCATAACTGAAAATCATCAAATAATAATCACTAATTCAGGCTCAATTTCTAAAACCCCCAATTCTTAGGTTAGGTTCCAAAACACTTCAACATTTGTCTTAAAATCAACATTCTAAGCATGGGATTTTGATTCTAACCATGAAAATAATCATAAAAGAGTTAGGAGACTTACCCATTGATTCTTCCCTGAATTCCCTTCAATTGGTCTCCAAAATTGCTCCCAACTTAATGGTTTTAGAATGAAAGACTTAAGGAAGAAGACACTAAAAGAACCACATTCTGCTCAGCGAATTGTGCACCTGCGCACATGCACCTGCGCAGAAAATCTTCGCGGGGGCGGACCAAGGCCAACCCAGCTTTCCTTCGCTCCTGCAAGCCTCGTTTCACTGGAGTGCGTCCGCAGGGCGGGAACTCGTTTGCGCCTGCACGAACACCAGAACAAGAGAAATCTAGTTTTGACTCTCTCAACCGAAATCCAGAGACTCTCCCGGAACCTCCCTGATACAAACCAAATATGCAGACACATGTAAAAACGCGTTAGGAACTCATTCATGCACTCAGAATTCCCAACATAGGTCTTGTTGACCAAGTCAAACCCGAACGGGCAAAAACCAACTTCACAATCAAATGACCAAAATGTCCCCAAGGCCATCGGGAACTGAACCTAATACACAACCAGCCTATACTCGATGTTTCGGAGCTAATGGATCCGACAAAATTCCCAAAATAACACAATTACCCCTGATGATGCTTAAAGTCAACCCAACATTTAAGAATTTTTTAACTTAGCAAATTTCCAACTTAAGAGATTTTAACTACCTCGGGAATTGTGCCAACCATGCCCAGTACACAATAGTCCAATACAAGCAACGGGGCGGGTTCACAAAGGCAAAAGCAAAAATGAGAAAACAACCAAAATGACCTAACAGGTCGTTATAATAAGTATGAATGCATGCATGATATTAATGTCAACAAGAGTATATCAATGCCAAATCGTGCCACACATGGACACATAGCACAATAACAATCTCAATATCAATTCCTTCCACTTTACAAGATGATACTCAACAATGAGAGATACGATTTCACAATCATCATAAAATGACTAATCATTAACTCTAGTATCACACATGTGGCAACAAGCCAATAGATCACAACAAGGTAACAACCCACAATCAAACAGTACCGACCTAAGTAATCCATCCCAACTTCATACCCGAAGGCGTAACATGCTTTCTCCAACAATCACTAACTCCACATATGCTTCGTTAACCGAAGTCTAACCATAAGGTAAATCTTAACCTACCTGGTAGCCGAACAGGAGCCACGAACAATCACACTTTAGCTTTTCCCTTTTGTAGCGACCCAAATACTCAAAGTCTAATCATATTCAAATTCTATATTAGAAATAATGAAGAACAACACCTATATTGCTATACTTATCTTTCGAGTCAAATTCAACTAAGGGGAAAGGGGGAACGGGCCCATAAGGGTAAAACAGTCATTTCGAAAGTGAAAGATTAGAACTCATTTCAAGAAGTTATCATCAAAACCCATTTTTTCCCTTAGATTCTAATGGATTTCTAGCATGGATTCAAACTTAGGAAGGTTAAATTAATGAATACAAGGTTAAGAGACTTACGACAAGGAAGAATCAGCCACGAGCTCTCCAATTTGCCTCAAGAATGTTTAGAAAGTAATGAATAAAGTGATAGAGAGTTAAGGGTTTTATCCTAGCATTTAATGATTCTAGAAACCCGTCACCTCGCTGTAGCGGTATCGAGTCCGCTACAGCGGGCTCGCGCCAGTGGATTCCTGTCCGCTGTGGTGCCCAAATCAAATATCAACTTCCCTCTGCTATAGCGGGTCCGCTATGGCGGATCTGGTGCCGCTACAGGGGACATCGGACACCAAACACCAGGATTTCTTTTTTTTTTTTCACCAACACACTCCCGAAATTCGACAATCACCCGAGACCTCACATACAAAAATCAGACATGCATTCACACATAAAAACACACTACGACCTCACTCGTGGTGTCGAAATTCCCAACGGAGGTCTATTTGACCAAGTCAACACCCAATGGCCAAATACCACCTTTCTAACCAATAACCCAAAACGCTCTCAAATGCCTTGGGAACCGAACCGAACATCCTACCAAGTCACAATCAACCATCTGGACCTCTCGAAGTCGACGGATTCTAGAAAAAGGTCTGTTTACCAAAAAGTCATCATAAACATCGCCTGATCATCTCGGGAACTGTACCACCTATCCCCACGGGTCCAAGTCATACTTATAGGACTCGGGAAAGAGTTAACCGGGTTAAAAGGGTCAAAAAGCTATAATGACCAAATGGGTTGTTACATTATCACGCTGATCATGATCTAATGCAGGTGTATCTTAAATCTTTTTTCTCACATAGAAAACTGAATTTGGTACACGTTATTGTCTTGTGATTGGTATGTAGATGTCGAACATCTCAAAGCAAAAGTTTGTGCACATACTTTGACGTCACGACACTGATTTCTCTAGAGGAAGTTCAAAATACATAGGAGTCACGCTACACAAATGTGAATGATAGGAGGCTCGGATAGGACAGTATCTCGGAAAGAAGTGGGTTATCACTTATCCCACTATATCTTAGGCATGTCATATTATCAGTGATATAGTTGTTTAAAAACTTTCTTGGTATATTATCATGTCATTATACTGATTTTATAACTAGCGGGAACATTGTCTCGTTGAATATATGTCTGTAGGTGTATCTATCTTAGACTAATCGATTGTAAGATAGAAGCTGCCAGGTTCAATGATCAAAACTTGTCTTTCCTTTCCTTTTTACGTTATGTCGTTTACGCTTTCAGCATTGACTAGACTTAAATTTCCTCTTCTTTTCATGTTAAGTCGTTTACGCTTTCAGCATTGACTAGACTTATTCTCAAGTCTTACCAGAGATTGGAACATTCCTGCTTCCCTGCTTTCCTTGTAGAAGTTCATTTTTCATTTTGGAGTGGATTTCATTCCTTCACGAATGAAAATGAAATGTCTCATATTTTTGTACATTGATTCAAAGAAAATAAACCAATCAATGGGTTTCTAAATAGCGACAGGGTTATTCCAAAAGGATATTTCTATCC
Source organism: Lycium ferocissimum (assembly GCF_029784015.1). NCBI lineage: Eukaryota > Viridiplantae > Streptophyta > Magnoliopsida > Solanales > Solanaceae > Lycium > Lycium ferocissimum. The sequence continues at coordinate 17,751 of NW_026727593.1, forward strand.
TTATTTGGTTGAAGCAGAGAGATACAGAGAGTTGCTATGTAACTGTAAATGATGTATTATGTGTTGGCTCGTGTGTGCCCCGAACTTTTCAAGGTTTTTATTGCTTGTGCAGCAATTTCTATCATTATGTGGATCTGCTTTAGTTTGAAATATTTTTGCACCTGCCAACTTGCACAAGTCATTCTTGAAGAAATTGGAAATCAGAGATGTCACGACCCAAATTCCCTAAACAAGGCTAAGTTACGAAACATAACTAAATGCGGAATTTAAATAAGGAAAACGATATAAGTCTCGTAATATGTTATATCCCGCATTTTTGTACATTAGTATATTCCGAGCTAACTGTGAAAAGTTAAGGACAAGACTAGTCCCGGATGCGAGGTTGAGATTTTTGACCTTCGATTTTATTTTTAAGACATAAGTTGCTTGCAATTTCATTGACTTGGAATATTATGGAAGACTTGGGGACAAAAGTGAATTAGTGGAAGTTATAAATTTTTTTTTTCATGAAAATATGGAAATTTAGTGTTCATGAAATTAAAAAGCCATGAGCCATGCACATGACTTGTGGGCCATGGGACACATGGAAGCATGACTTGGGTTATAAAGATGAATTATTAGTCTTCTTTATTATGTTCCACCAAGAAACTTCAAGAAATATGAAGAACAAAAGGAGAGGAGAGAAACGGCCAGCCATGGGATTTTGGTGAAGAAAAATTATTTTCTTCTATGTTTTCTACTCTTTGGAAGGTGTTAAACATCATGGAGCAATTTTTAGGGCAAGCCAATCCTTGGTTTATGCAAGTTCTCAACCTTGGCCAAGTGAAGAACTAGGTGAAGAAAGGTAAGTTTTAATCCATTTTTCATGTGTTATGAAGGGTTGTGCATGTTGTAGTAAGTGAAAGTGGATGAAATTCATGGAAGCATGGAAGTTGAGATGTGGCCGTGTATGTGTATGGTATGTAGGAATGAAAGATTAATATTATTTAGTATGCTTTGATTGTTGTTGTAGGGATTTTATAGTGAAAATGATGATTTAATGATTTAAATGGAAGTTGGAATTGTTTGTAGGTTGTTGGAAGAAATAATGTAATTTTTAATATAGTTTTTGTATTATTGTGGTTGATGTCGTTAATGTGTGGAATGTTGGTGTAATTTATGAATTTGGAAGGAAGAAATATAGTGTTGTAGTTTTGATTGAATTTGGAAGACTTTGGGCTATGTAGTATATTGGTTGGGCCGTTTGAACACTTTGTGGATTGGTTGAAATATTCTTGAATCTAGTTTGAAGGATTTAGGATTAGTATTTGAATATGTGTGCCTTGTGTTGGTTTGAAAGTATATGGTTAATTTGAACGTAATTGGAATGTCGTCGAAATATGTAGAAAAGAGTTATTGACGTTAGAATGCCTTTTGAATTAATTGTTGATGTTGCTAGAATGGTTGTTGGTAGTGTTGTTGAAGATTTAGCCGAGTTGTAATCTCGGGGATGTTGAATTGCGGGGGAAATGCTGCCCAAATTTTTGTAAATTAAGTGCTAGTCAAAATTGAAGTTTTAAGAATCTATGGCTAATGTTTGGTACCAAATGATATTATTGTAGATTTTGGAGAAGTCGTGACGTAATTTTGGATTGATTTAGGAAGCGGACGAGGTATGTGAAGCTTAACCCTTCTTTCTTTTGGCATGTCCTAGTGTTAATTAGGCTATGACACGAGCCTCGGGATAACTCCACTCTCGAGATCCGAGCTCATATATGTATTTTATTTGCTTCTCAAGGTTCACTCTTTTTTTTTAATGAAACCTAACTTGGGTTCTTATGTTTTTCATTTGATTGAATTTCAAAAGTTTTATAAAGAATTTTGCGATCAAAAAGTCCCGAACTTCGAACGCTCGTAACTTTTGCATACGAGCTCGGATCGCCCCGAAACATAATAGGTAACTTCATAAGACATAACTTTCACCCAACTCTGGTAGTCGGGCTCGGATGGGGGTCGGCACCCGTCCGTGGGGCCCGCGGCTTTTCTATGTTTGTCCTTAATGACCTTCGAGAAAAATTTGATACCATTTTCACTTTGACTTCCGCGTATGGATTTCTCACTTATTTAATGAGTTTTGCTTATGATTTTATGCATATTATTGTCACTCACGACTCCGCTCGTGCATATGGTTAGTATTTCTTTCAACGGATCCCGGGCCGGTTATGTATCGTGCGCACTATGTTATATTCCGGTGTGATGTCAGTTGTGTTACGGTTCACCGAGCTCCTCGCTGAGGGCCGGGTTCCGTTTATATTGGTGTTATCGCCGTGTTATGGTGTTATGGTAGGCTATGATGTGTTATGGGGATATGTCGGGTACGGAGATATGAACCTTCTGGTGTGATGCTGTGGCGTGGCGCCAACGACAGGCCGGCGACCACCGTTCTAAGAGCCCTATGCATGATTTGTATTTTTATAAGTAAGCATTTTGATATTTTGAATATTGCATTTACTTTCCGTACTTCTGGTTTTGACTATGATCTTGTTTACTATATTTCATGCTTTGCATACTCGGTACATATTCCGTCACCGACCCCCTTTCTTCGGGTGCGTTTCATGCCGCGAATGCGGATACTTATTTGGATGATTCACCGGCTTAGGGTTCCGTTCGTACCGATTTGGAGCGCTCCCTTGTTCTGGAGCCTATACTTCGATCCGGCTTTTGTTATTGTACATATATATATATGCATATGTTTGTCCACGGGTACGGCGGGGCCCTGTCCCGTCATATGACTCTGTTATGACTCTTGGGTCCGTAGACATATGTGTGGGTTATGGGTATTCACCGTTCGGTCGTGTACGTGTAATTTGTGATTTGGACGTCCCCCGTACTATGATAGCCTTATCGGCTTATTTGTGATATTATCCGTTGATTTCGATAACGATATGTATATCCGTACATTTGTGATAGACTTCGGGCGACGTTCCACTTTTCGTATATACATATTTGTAATTTGCACATGATATAAGTTACTTGTACACTATTTCGATTTGGTTAATGGGTAGTGTACGAGTGCCCGGATCGGGCACTAGTCGCGGCCTACGGGGTTGGGTCGTGACAAAAGTGGTATCGAGAGCGGTTTGTCCTCGGAATGTCTACGGACCGTGTCCGTAGAGTCCTGTTTATGGTGTGAAGCCGGCCACACTTATAAACAGGAGGCTGCGGGGCATTTAGGAATCAGCGACCTTGTTTCTGTCTTAGATCGTGCGATAGAGCCAAGTCATAGGAAATGAGATTCCTCGCACTAACCCTTGATTTTCGCAGAAGAGCGACATCGACAGAAGGAAGCGAACGACGATACTGAAGGTTACAAGCACGCAGGTAAGTAACGACACGAGAGGTATATGTCGAATAAGGTATCGAAATGTAAAGTCAAAAATTTTAGAAGGGGAAAGAAAAAAAAACACAGAAAAGCGTAACGGGTACAGTTCGAGATGAACATACGAGGTAAATTTACCATTTTTATGTTATTGTCGATGCGGGAGCCCCGTGTGGCTTGATATGATATGTATATATATAAATATGTTGGCCCTGCGAGGCGTTGTTGGTATTTTCTGTGTACAGGTTTTGCGATAGTAAGAAATATAGAGGAAACTCTGCCGAAATTTTTCCAGGAGTAAAACAAGAATGAGGTATGGATTTGTAATATGCCTTGAAAGGTCGTGTTAATAGTAAAGACAGAATTTGACTAAGTTGCAAGTACGGTGGACCCTGAAAAAGGAGTTAACTACGGAATTGGCGGTAATGGTAATTAGGAGGTCGATATTGATATGGTAAAAAGAATTCGGAAAAGGGTTTGTGACATTAAGAGATGAGTTAAAAGAGGTTGGCAAATTTTGATAGAGTATTATATTAAGGTACCAAATGAATTGATAAGCGGGGATTAATTACGACGAGTTTATAGTTAGAAAGAATAGTGATATGATTGAGACCAGAGTACAAAAAATATGTGACGGATATGAACGTCGACAAAAAACGGCTTGTGAGATATTAAAGTAAGATTGACCGTAAAGGGCAAAAAAAAAAGTGATACTATAAGATCGATTACGAACAGGATATTATGTGAATGTAATAAGAATGTTATGAAAACGAGTAAAGCCTTGGCGACTAAAGGAAGCGAGCTGAAGTAAAGGGTAAAAACAAAAAAAAACAAAAAAAAAAAGGAGGAAGAACTCAAGAAATTTTCTTCGGGGAAAATACAAAAAATAGGGACTACGAGATAACGGAAACAATTGTAAGCACAAAGAGAGAAGGGATTAATTGAAAGAAAGAGACAAAAAGAAAAGCGGGTAAGATAACAACGCAAGTAATAAATGATGACATGTGTAGTGAACACGAGTAATAGGAGGGTTATCGACGGAACGGTGAAAGATCAGATTATAGAGAGATGAATAATGAAGTAGAGAGAGTGATAGAAAATGACCGTTGCATAATAAGGACGTAAAGAGAAAGTAGGGATGAACGGAATATGACTTGAAAGTAAGAAAGGGATTATGTAAGAAAATTTTCCGAAAGATATAAAGGTAGTATAAAATTCCTCGTGTGCTTGTGCGCCAAAAGGGATGGACATAGATTGGGAAAATATGGTAAGGAAACCCTAAGGGAAGCACCCAAACTAGGCATAAGTAAATGAGTACGAATATGGAACGCAAGGAGAATACATGGTCATGATTTTAAAGAGGTGGTACGACGACAAAACGATATGACAAGACTATTGTTGAGACGGATTTGGTGTTTTGGATAAGTTGAAAGTCTGTGTTGGATACATAGTAAGGGTAAAAAGGCACAAAATACAAAGGGATACAGCGTGCAAATGACTTCACTTCAAAAAATAATAATAATGGAACCCTTAAAAAAAAAACGGTAGGCATAAGGAACAGATGGTGCAATATAATTTTATCAGGAGAAGCAGATGGTACAGGTTGGGACAAAAATATTATTCAAAGAGAATTTTGGACACTCATCGTTGCAAAGTAAATGCCACCTAACTGATAATTTGGAATAACTACGGGTACTATATAATACTTGGGTCGAAGTGAGAGACCCTTTTAATCCGGCGGGAGATGTGTTATGGGGGCGTTTCGAAAGCTGCCCAGACTTCAACTTACTCCAAATTATGTGCTGAAGGTCGTGTGGCGAGGTTGACGCGATCATATCAGTGATAGAGCATCGAATTTCATCAGAATCCCAAAGTTAAGCGTCTTTGGAGTGGGAGCAATCTTAGGATGGGTGACCCCCTTGGGAAGTTTTTTTGAAAGTCGTACAAACTTGGTCGTAAGAAGCAAATGAGAGGCTAGGGTAACCTAAGGAACTATTAGAGTCTGCAGAGCGGGTAGGAACCTTAAGAGGTCATGTAGATCAAGACAGACTGAATCAGTGGAAACGGAGGAAGTGGCATTACAGCTTCAGAAACAGGGTAAGTTGAATAGTGTTGGAAATATTTTGTGAATAAGATGATAGCATTTATGTGTACGTATGTATATGATATCCCTTATATGGCTATGGCAAGCTCCAGCAATTGATGTTGTGGCGTATTGGAAGACATTTACCAGACAGGATAAGAAAATTCAAGTGAAAGAAAATAATAATGGCACAATGTTATAAGGCAAGCCGGTGTTGTTTTCGCTACGGATTGAGCTTGGGAAGTTCCAAGATAATGATATTTGGGAAAGAAAGAAAATAAGTAGACGGTAGGCAAGGTGACCGAAATGTCAGAAAAAGCAAAAGAGTGAAACACGGCGCGATTTAGATAAAAAGGTGAGAGTAGGCGTGTGGGGAAGGTGGAATATGGTGTTATGGAACCAAAGTGGATTGTGTAGAATTGTAGGATAGACTTTGATAAGAGGAGCGAAAGGATAATGGCCCACAACGAAAAATGAGAAGTAAAGGAAAGATTAGGCCGTGCAACGGTGCTAAGAAGTTCCCAATTCTCGAAAGATAAGCGCCGAGGACGGTGGAGAACATATTGGTGCATTAGGACCTCCCTAATAAAGGGGGGGGGGAGAACATACTAGACTTGAAAGAAATTATGGTGTCCTACGGCTCTCGAAAGGCAAATTTATTAGTCCTGGAGCTAGAGTTCGAAATGATTACCAATATAAGGAATCGGAAACACACATACTTATGTTATAAGAGAGACGTCAAAGGAGTAAGAATTTTCGTAGCCATACGCTTTTGAGTTATGCCATAAGATTTGAGGGTAAAGGTTAAAGGAATAGTTGTGGCAAGAGTCCAAGAGCTTGGTTTAAACTCGAATTACGAGTTGCCATAAGTATAGCAGAATTGCGAAGGATAGCGAAGGGTATAGGACCATTTCGTATAGACGTAACCAGTAGACTTATTAGCGACAAAAATCATGTTAAGCAAGTGATTGGAAGGTGAAGAAAATGGTGACAAGGACATAAGGACTAACGACGCCAACCACTGAACCTCCGGGGGCCAGTATAATAGCATATCCGAGCTCATTTATTCAGTTAAAGACCATGCGTAATTATATGGGGAGACTTCATAACGCTCTCATATCTATGATTTCTGACATAAAATCTCAGTTTACAGTTAGCTCCTGAAGCTCACTTCAGAAGAGGGGAAATCATGAACGAGTCTCGGTGCCATATGTCACCCTCAGATTGACGGACAGATCGAGCGCATTATTCAAACGCGAAGGAATATGTCACTGGTTTGTGTTATTAATTTCGGTATATAAGGTGAGATGACCTTGTGTCACTTGTTTAGTTCGCCTATAATAATGACTGCCATTCGAGCGTCCAGGTAACCGCGTGAAGTTGGTACGACCGAAAGAGCAAGTCACCAATTGGTTGATTCAATGTGGGCGAAAATAAGTCAATTGAGCTAGATATACGTCGATAAGTAGTTGACAAAGTGAAAAACTCATTCGAGAGCGGTCATTAGCAACTCGGAGGCAACAAAAGTCATATGCAGATACTCGACGTCGACACCCAGAGTTCCAAGTCGACGATTGGGTATCTTTGGAAGTGTTACCCTTGAGGGGTGCTATGAGATTCGGCAGAAAGGGGAAGCTCAGTTCGAGGTATGTTAGATCTTATTAGATCGTCTGTAAAGTAGGCAAGACTGCCTATGAGTTAGACCTACCACCCGAGTTGGGGACGCGTGTCTAGTTCCCCACATACCAATGTTTCGTAAAAGTATAGACGACCCCTCCAGAAGATCTCCTATAGATGATATCCAAGCACTGGAGAATCGTTTTACGGGAAACAACCCATGATTATACTGGATCAGCAAGCGAGGATGTTATGTATTAAGGATGTGGTTTCCGTTAAGATATGGTGACGGAACAATATTAAGGAACGGATGAAAAATGAATATCCTTATGCATTTCCTGTATTTTCTAATCGTTGGAACTCTTTAACAAGTCATGTTGAATGGGTAATGAATTGTATGTGACAACTATGGAAAAGACTCCCCCAAAGCGCCTATAAGACCCTATACGACTAGTTTAACATTCGAGGACGAATGTTCTAAAGGGGGAGGATGTTATATCCCGCATTTTTGTATATTAGGACGTTTCGAGCTAACTATGAAAAGTTAAGGACAAGACTATTCCGGGATGCAAGGTTGAGAATTTTAACCATGATTTTATTTTAAGGCATAAGTTGCTTGTTATTTGGTTGGAATGGAATATTAAGAAAAATGTGGGGTTGAAAGTGAAATTACGGGAACTAAGGTTTCATAATATTTTTTTTCAAAAAAAAAAATATGGAAATTTAATTTTCATGAAATTAAGATCCATGTGACCATGCACATGACATGTGGGCCATGGCCACATGGAAGCATGATATATGGGTTATTAAGATGACAAAGTAGTCATCTTTTTCCATCTTCCATTCAAGAAATTTCAAGAAAGTGGAGAAGAACAAATATTCGGCCATGGAGGAACAAAAAGGGAGATCAAAAATAGCCATCAAAAAAAATATTTTCTCCTAGGTTTTCTACTCTTTGGAAGGTGTTAAACAACATGGAATAATTGTTAGAACAAGAAAATCCTTGGTTCATGCAAGTTCTCAACCTTGGCCAAGTGAAGAACTAAGTGAAGAAAGGTGAGTTTTTATCCATTTTTCATGTGTTATAAATGGTTTGTGTGTGTTGTAGTAAGCCAAAATGGATGAAATTCATGAAAAAGTTGCATGTGAAGTTGAGAAAATGTGGTGTTTGGCCGTGCAAGTATGCCAAAGGCAATGTATTAATTCTAATTGGCATGTTTTGATTGTTGTGGTGCGAAGAAAAGAATGAAAATCATAATGTGTGTGTGTTTTATTTCAAGTATGCTTTCCTTAGCATTTTGTTGTTGTAGTTGTGAGTTCTATGTGAAAAATGATTTAATGATTTAAATGGAAGTTGGAATCGTTTGTAGGTTGTTGGAGAAGATAATGTAATTTTAATATAGTTTTTGTATTATTGTGGTTGATGTTGTTAATGTGTGGAATGTTGGTGTAATTTATGAATTTGGAAGGAAGAAATATAGTGTTGTAGTTTTGATTGAATTTGGAAGACTTTGGGCTATGTAGTATATTGGTTGGGCCGTTTGAACACTTGGTGGATTGGTTGAAATATTCTTGAATCTAGTTTGAAGGATTTCGGATTAGTACTTGAATATGTGTGCCTTGTGTTGGTTTGAAAGTATATGGTTAATTTGAACGTAATTGGAATGTCGTCGAAATATGTAGAAAAGAGTTATTGACGTTAGAATGCCTTTTGAATTAATTGTTGATGTTGCTAGAATGGTTGTTGGTATTGTTGTTGAAGATTTAACCGAGTTGTAATCTCGGGGATGTTGAATTTACAAGGGAAATGCTGCCCAAATTTTTGTAAAAATTAAGTGCTAGTCGAAATTGAAGTTTTAAGAATCTATGGCTAATGTTTGATACCAAATGACGTTATTGTAGATTTTGGAGAAGTCGTGACGTAATTTTGGATTGATTTAGGAAGCGGACGAGGTATGTGAAGCTTAACCCTTCTTTCTTTTGGCATGTCCTAGTGTTAATTAGGCTATGACACGAGCCTCGGCATAACTCCACTCTCGAGATCCGAGCTCATATATGTATCTTATTTGCTTCTCAAGGTTCACTCTTTTTTTTAATGAAACCTAACTTGGGTTTTTATGTTTTTCATTTGATTGAATTTCCAAAAGTTTTATAAAGAATTTTGCTATAAAAGGTCCCGAACTTCGAACGCTCGTAACTTTTGCATACGAGCTCGGATCGCCCCGAAACCTAATAGGTAACTTCATAAGACATAACTTTCCCCCAACTCTCGTAGTCGGGCTCGGATGGGGTCGGAACCCGTCCGTGGGGCCCGCGGCTTTTCTACATTTATCCTTAATGACCTTCGAGAAAGATTTAATACTATTTTCACTTTGACTTCCGCATATGGATTTCTTACTTACTTAATGAGTTATGATTATGATTTTATGCATATTATTGTCGCTCACGACTCCGCTCGTGCTTATGGTTATTACTTCGTTCACCGGATCCCGGGCCGGTTATATTTCGTGCGCATTATGATATATTCCGGTGTGATGCTGTGTTACGGTTCGCCGAGCTCCTCGTTAGAGGGCCGGGTTCCGTTTATATTTGGTGTTATGCTGTGTGTGGTGTTATGGTTGGCTATGATGTGTTACGGGGATATGTCGGGTTACGGAGATATGAAACCTTCTGGTGTGATGCTGTGGCGTGGCGCCAACGACAGGCGGGCGACCACCGTTCTAAGAGCCCTATGCATGATTTGTATTTTTATAAGTAAGCATTTTGATATTTTGAATATTGCATTTACTTTCCGTACTTCCGGTTTTGACTATGATCTTGTTTACTATATTTCATGCTTTGCATGCTCAGTACATATTCCGTACTGACCCCCGCTTTCTTCAGGGGCTGCGTTTCATGCCGCGCAGGACGATACTCATTTGGATGATTCACCACTTAGGTTCCGTTCGGTGATTTGGAGCGCTCCCTTGTTCTGGAGCCTACACTTTGATCCAGATTCTGTCATTGTATATATGCATATGTTTATTCACGGGTACGGCGGGGCCCTGTCCCGTCATATGATTCTGTTATGACTCTTAGAGGTCTGTAGACATATATGTGTGGGTTATGGGTATTCACCGTTCAGTCATGTCTGTGTAATTTGTGATTCGGACGTCCCCCGTGGTATGATAGCCTTATCGGCTTATTTGTGATATTATCTGTTGGACTGTGATAACGATATGTATATCTGTACATTTGTGACAGCTTCGGGGCGACGTTCCACTATTCCGTAAATATTTTTAATTTGCACACCGTATAAGCTACTTGTACGCTAGTCCGGGTTAATTGGTGTGTACGGGTGCCCAGATCGGGCACTAGTCGCGGCCTACGGGGTTGGGTCGTGACATAATAACTCTAATAAATCATGGACATGAATATTCTAAGTCAATACAGTACCCCAAAACCTAGAAGTCACAGTACATGAGCATCTACTACGAGTACAAGTCTGAATACTAATACATGAACTGTCTTAAATGAAGATAAGACAGAAATATTAAAGATAGAATAAAGTCCGGTGCGGTGGGACCCTCATCAGCATACCCTAGAACTCCACGAAATGCCTTAGCAAACTCCAAGAAAGGTGCTCAACTAGTACCCGGATCAGTACCTGCACACAAAATGTGCAGCAAGGATAGAATGAGTACGGGAAGCATGTGTACCCAACAACATCGTTGACCGACCCTAAACTATAGTGATGACGAGGGTTGGTACTCCCAATACTCCTCTCCTTACTTTGTTAGTTCAAATCCATACATATTATAATTATTCAACAAGTAAAGTTGGTAGGGACGCTAAAACAACTCTTACAATCCACTCCTATCCCAATTCACTTGTAAAGATTCAGTCTTTTACTTAGTTAAATCCAATTTAGAGATAAAGATTCCACCTTTATATCATTTTTGCCAAGAAAAAGCCTAAGGATCCCATCTTTAAGTCCTTTCTCACATATATGTTATGAAATCAAGTCAAACCAGCATGAATAATATGAGATGTAGATAATGCATGCAATGCAAGTGAATAATAAGAAATAGCCACATGCACCGGTATACACACACTCCTACAGTAGGTTTCACGTGACCCATGGGGGACTCATGAGGTCCATATACCCACCCAAAATACCAGATCTCCCAGATCACATCGGGTCCCAGCCGTTGGCTGAATATCATCATCACTCCGTAACCATGTACCATATCCAATATTCGGCCTCCCAAGCCTCTGTCTTGCCATTTATCAGTCATATGCTAACAATATCATGAAATAATGAATTGATATGCGTACATTATGCAAATGCAGATTAGCAACTCAATAACAAGATTTAAGTGCCTTTTTCCATAAATCAGATGAGATGTGGAATGATGAATACAACTCAAGTCAACAATCATAAGTACTCAATCAATCATGGCTTTCATGGCCCAATTAAGCACCAATCATACCAACCTAAATGGATTTATCCACCATTCTCATGGTCTGAAGGCTAAACACATAATATCCATCACAATTATAATACTTTTTTATTTTAATTACCCAAACAGATACACGGGTACCCGCACAAGTGCTCATCCCCAATTCCCTATTTCGCCCCTTATTACATTTACCAACATATAACATTGCATAAGGGTCTAGTAAGTCTCAACTTGCCTGAATCCGAAGCCGAAGAGTCACTCCACAGCCTTGCTTTTCCTCTAAGCCTCCAAACGAGCCTCACTCTGTCCAAACGCACGTTCTAGATGAGAATACGAAGCGATGGATATCTATATTGCCATATAAGAATTCGAGTCCAATAACCAACCTAAATCCCTGTCCCATACCCTAAGGGTAAAATAATAATTTAATGCGAATTCGAGTTCAATATGCTCAAATCAGTAATCTACGCGATCATATGACCCAAACTAAAAGGCTGCGACAGGCACCCAGGCCTTACTTGCCGGGCACCACCATAACGTACATTCCTAACTGTACTAACCTATATAAATGGGCTAGAAAGGATGTCATGAAACAATTTGTATAAAACAGAAGGAATACTCGACAAGGAACGACCCCAACATGATATACATTAGATATACGGGCCTACAAGGCCGACATAAATATCCATATCCTAAACCATAGGCCGATAAGGCCCTACAAAACATCTATGTACATGACATCTGTCTATAAACCTCTAAGGAGCACATGAACATCATAAGGTTGGGACAGGGCCCCGCCATACCAATAAACATGTATACATACTCATACTAACCCAAAAAGGTAACTCCGGAGCAAGTGGAGTGCGACGACACTTTCTGCTGAGGTGGTAGCCTATTGAGAGGACCGTCAACCTGTATATCAGGACCTGCGGCATGAAACACAGTGTCCTCATGCAAAGGGAGATCAGTACGAATGAAGTACTGAGTATGTAAGGTGGATAACAACATAAGAAAAGACATCAATGTAATAGAGGAATAAGAAACTCAACCTTGGCTCTGTATTGCTACTATGGGCCATAATGTGCATGAATACTGTATATATGCGCATATAGCGCCATCATCATATAATATATATACGCGCATATAGAGCCGTCATGCCTCTGTGGGCATCATCATAATGTCCATCTGATTAGGGGTGCGTCTATAGCGCCATCGTAACATATATATGCGTATATATCATGAACTTATCCGAGTGACGTAAGGTCGTTGCATTCCGATTAAAATTATGGAACTAACATCACCAACATGTCTTGCATTTAAGGATCAATGAGCAATATAACAAGAATCAGTGCTATTATATAGAGGGCTAGAACATAAGCTTCTAGCCTTTCCAAGAGTGGAGCTGTTATGAATATCGTTTGTTTACGTTTCGTTTCGTTAGGAATCATGCCAAAGAATAAAAGAAGGTGCATTAACATACCTCAATCTCCTTGTCTCCTAAATGCTTTCAAAATCAGGCCACAATACAACTCAATCTACATTAATACAATAAGGTCCGTGATTAATGCTAAGAAAGAATTGAGTTTGTAGTTCTAAGCTAGGAGTTTGTCTAAAAGAATTTCAGTAGCATCTCTCCAATAACATTGACTTCCTCCAACTTCACATATCAACAAAAAAAACCCAGAGCAACTCAGCAAGCACAACATCAACAACAAAGAACCATATATCAATAAAGAGTCATTAATATCTCACGATGAGCGATAAGCTCGGATTGGAATCCCATATCACCCCTTATAACTTTCTTGCCTTAACTTAACAACATCAATAACATGATAAAAATTATATTTATACCATTTTCCAGTCTTACATCCCATATTAACAACAAGAGAACAATCTATATATTTTAGCAACTTCAACTAGCATCCCTATGTGCTAGTTTACACTTTCCTAAATCAATTTCATCAATAAATACCAAGCTAAGCTCAAGAACAAGAAAGATGGTGATATACTTACCTTATGAAGCAACTACAACTCGAAATCCCAGCTCCTTTTTGCTCACCATAACCCTTAACAGCACAACCAACACCATAGAAGTGTTCTTCTTCACTTAAGCTAACTTTTGATGTTAATCTTGGACCTAAACAGTTAGATTTTCCCTTGAAAATTTAAGAAATATTTGGGAGGGTTTTAGAGAGTGTGGGGACGAAGTTTGGGTAAATAATGATAAATCCCATCGGAATTGTCCGTGGAACTGGCCGTGAAACTCACTGCCACACCAAGTTCGATCCCGTCGTCTCGTTTGATCTCCAATCCTTATGGAACCTTCTTAGCACTTGTTTATCACTTCATTAACAATCTAAGGGGAATTATAACTCTTCCCCAACACATCATTAAGTTTTCATTAACTTACTACTCATAAATCCTTTCCGATACTTATCGTATGCATGGCCTCCTCTTGGCAACTTTCTCATCTAACATCGAATGTCTTTCAAATCTCATTTAGAATCATCAATTGCTATTTCTTACTTATTGAAACATCGTATACTTCATATTCCTCATTAGCCTATTCACTGTGGATCAACGAAAAATTTTCCGAGGTGTAACATTCTCCCCCCCTTAAGAACATTCGTCCTCGAATGTTAAGCACTCGGGGATCCTACAAAAATTTCGCCAGAGTTTCCCCTATAATATGGCACTACCGCCCTGTCACAACAACCCATAATATTAATGCCTCACAGGGCCACAACATAATAGCAATATAATTTTGGCCACACACGGCCCAAATACATAAAAGGAAAAGCATACATACCTTATGATCTTGATGTCTCATCTTGGCCCTCTTCTGGGGGCTGAAATAGGTGCGGATATTTGGATTTCATGCTTTCTTCCGCTTCCCATGTCATTTCTTCTCGATTATTATTTCTCCACAAAACTTTAACCGAGGCCACTTCTTTGTTTCTAAGCCTCCGTACACACCTATCTAATATGGCAATGGGTTTTTCATCGTAAGCTAACCTTTTCCGTTACTTGAACATCATTTAATGGGAC